>NW_028262336.1:68803106-69106136 GCF_047370975.1 Nipponia nippon | reverse complement strand
TAATAATTAAATGCTTGGCACCTAAATGTTATTTTGCCGGACAAATCAGAAAACGACATAAAAATAAGCAATTAACATGCAATATGACCTAAAGAAAGTTAGACATGGTACTCAGATTTTATGTTAGTCCAAAACATTTTTTTACTTGAGAATGCATCTGGGTGTTGTTTTCTAAAGAAATCTTGCATCTATTTTTCCTAGTTGGTTTCCTTTCTACCCTTCAGGGATGTTACCTTTCATTAAAGAATCAAATCTCTGCCAGATTCTAACAACCTCTAAAAGAGTAATATCTTCATGTTAGTTTACCTTCCAAAAGAGTAGCAGAGAAAAAAAAAAGCACAGGCTGCTAATCAAAGTTTTAGAATTCACTTTCAAGGTGGCTACGCTGGAGTAACTTTAAGGTCACTGTGAATGAAACAGTTGATGGATGAGAAGTAATAACGCAGACAATCTTTAGTTTCACATATCAGAATAACTCAAAATGTCCACACTTTAATTACTTTTGCCAAAACACATATTTTAGAAGCAATCACTTAACACTAGTATTGTGAAATGTCATGAAAACTGAAAACTCAAATACTTTTTCTTAAATGATATAACACTATTACATTTTTGAGTGGTGTACTTCTAAGGTGGTTGCTGAAAATTTATGTTAACAGTTCCTTAGTACAATTTAACTTCGCTCTGGTTTACTAAACATTTATGTTCAATGGAGGAAAAAGATGATGAAAACTATGTTGACTAAAAAATAATTAAAATAGAATGAAAAGCTGGTTAAAATCTCATTAGTACTGGAATGCATAGCTTAATCTAAAAATATTATTTTTCACATACATATTTTGTAATTTTTGTAATGTTACTATTGATCAATACAGCTTAATTAAATAGAGTTTCATTGCATAGTTATCAGGCAGATGGGCTTAGATCTGGTGGTAAAGAATTTAATAGTCTGTCAGTTTGGAACAATGAAGGAGAACTGGGGGAAAAAGATATGAGATAGTAACAAACAAGGTATTTTTTGTTTAAAGTACAGTTTAAATAATTTCATGGAGTGGGAATCATCAATGTTTGTTAGTTTTTTAAGTCTGAGCTAGTCGTCTAGACTCTGCCATCAACAGAGTGAGAGAAGCACTTCTAGGTGAAAGATTTACTCCATCCAATAATAAGTGCGTAAGATAGTTGGCATGAATCTAGGTTGGGAAATAATTTCTCTCTCTACTGACAAAAGGAAGAGCTTTGATTACCAACTTGGACCAGGTGACTCACTTTTGACAGACAGAGGTGGTGTAACTGCCAGCCCGAATCATCTCTCAACATACTTATCTGTGCAGAAACATTTTGTAGCTCTACAAAAGCCCAGAAAATGAAAGAAAATGAAACAATTAACAAAAAGATACATTGCAATGATTTTACTTATTGACGTTACTGAGAGTGATAAAAGAAGGAACACTCAAGCTATGACTTGGTGACATGATTACAGACTTTTAGTGAGGTTTGTGCTCTAAATCAGTCAAAGAATTATTATCAAGGCAGAAGAACATTTTTGATACTCTGACATTTTGTACAGCTCACTGTCTAGTTGATAGTGTTGAAAGGTGCACTAGAACTTGACAGTCATAAAATATCATATAAGAAAAAATACTAAGACAAAATTAAAGCATAAAGTTAGCAACTATCAAAAAAAAAAAAAAAGAAATACAAAAAGCTCCAATCTGAGTTATGACAGGTAACTATATGAAATGAATTCAATTAGTGGATGTAAAGATGTACAAACTGTCTAAGTTCTTTGGCCCTTCTGTGCAGACAGTGTATGTCATCAATTCTGTGTGCACAGTGACTTTCTCTGAAACAATCTCCATAAAATATATGCTACTGAATGACTATCTCAGACTGAGGATCAAATATGTGCATTTACTGTATGCTGAATAAAGCTTACTTTCACTGAGAGCAGCATTTGTTAGTATGAGAGGTGAAAAGATTTAGGGCAGAGAGCAATAATAACTTACAGAATGCAGATCATGTAACAACAGACTATCTGAAATTTTCTTTTTTTTCTTTGTTTTGTTTTATATTATGCATAAAAAAATGAGTACATGCATATCCCATATTCCACTATTAAATACTTCTTTGATGGTTGTTTCAGAAGCCAAATCCACTTTAACTAAAATAAGCTTTATTTTCTTATATACAGGTCTCTGGTTTCTCAGAATTGCCCCATGGAGAAAAGAAATTATTTGCCCAGTCTCCAGTGTTATGAGACTTCTAGTGTGGATTTCATTTGTTAAATTTCTAGGGATCTACTTTTTAAATGTTTACACCTAAGCTAGTTGTCTGAGCCTCTACTACCAAAGAAAATGAAGAGGCATTTTTAGGGCATGATTTATGTCATGTATTTTAAATATTTACTTTTAAATGAGATGAATAATTCTCTCAAAGTAGCTTCTTTTTTTTCTCCATCAGTTGTAAAGAGAATCTGGATGACTAGTTTGGAAGTATCTGTCTACGTTTTAGATATATAAGGTTTGGCGAGATGAATCACATCTTCAGTGACTCAGTCATCTAAAAATCTAATGATTGGGATGCTTGAAAATAGAAAATAAACCTGTGCAGATTCGTGGGCTAACATTTCTGCCATGACACTAAGTTGAGCTTTATGCAGTCATTGTCTACAGTTCACCAAGACTTTACAGTAACTTCCATGCATATCACCCAAAAGGAAATAATATTCCTCAGGGAGTGTTCATTCTTCATTTGCAGTTTGCAGAATATTTACAAAGTCACCTAAAGCCAGTCATAAATCTAAACAGAGACAAAAACCACATAGACAAAGACAACAGATTTTCATAAAGACCCAGGGAAGAGAGGAAAATGAGAATACACTTCCTTATCTACTCCATGCTCTTTCAACTTCCAAGAGTATATTTATACTTTAGAAAGAACAGAAAGTAAAACTCTTGTTGACATTATAATGGTGCTGAGGTAATGCCTGATGCATTTTGGTTTTGTTTTAGTTTTGTTTCATTTGTCATTGTTAATGGAAGTATATTACCAGCTTTTTAGCTTCTTAAAAAGTTTCTGCACACAAATTAGTCAGATACAGTGAAGTAAAATACATCACTTATAATTGATTTTGACTTTCTAAAGATGATGACAAAGTTTCCCCTGAGATTTTTTTTGGGGAATTGAGTAGTCATTTGATGAGAAGTAAAAAACAGTCATGGATCAGAAGCTAGCTAAGAAGTGGAAAACAAAGATCAGGAATTAATTATTATTATTATTTAACAGGGTGAAGGTTAACATATCAGGAGCTCTTAAACAGTACTGGTAAGGAATTTTAATGGTCCTCTAAAAAGGTTGGCAGGCAGGTAACAAAATTGCATGGGAGTGTTGAATGCTTAATATCCATCTGGCCTAGGTGAAATAGAAAGCATTTATATATGTGGGGATGTAGCAATCCAGCACTGGTGACAACACAGTTACCCCAGGAAAAAAAGGCAGAATTCTACTGATATAAAGGTGCCCTTTACAAATATAAGATATTTTGCTTTTTGAACTGAGACAACTCCAGCCTCTCAAAACCAAACCAAACAAAACAGCTCTTCACTAGTCTGGGCAGTTTTAAAGCATCCAAGCACAGAGGATTATGTCTGCTTTACTCGATTCTTAAAGTGACAAACTGTGTAAGCATGGACAAATCTTAGGATGGCTTATAAGGCAGACTGAGAAACTTGAAAAGTAGCTAGTATAGCCTCACTGTCTTTGTATAACATTCATAAAGAAGTGCTCAGAAGCAATCTTGGGAAAGATGACAGCATTTGAGCTCTTTAGATATTTTCTAGGTAGTTAGTATATTGTCTGCTCTTTGGAGCAAGCTTGCAGAGGCAGTCCGCAAAGGAGCTGTACAAACAGAAGGTACCCAAGAAGTGGGGTGTACTGTACTTTTGTTTTCTTCAGAGACTGCTCTTTCAAAGTGCAGTCAGCTTTCTTTTTTTTTTTTTAGTAGTTGAAATATAATTTTTATATTTCATTAGATGTACGTTTGCATATTTTTATATTATAATGCAGAATGTTTAAAAAAGTTCTTGTTACTTTTACTGTTTCAGTTTTAATAAGCAACATGCAGAACTCACTGCTATATGATATCATTTAATTCAAACACCTATTAATACTGAAGAATGAAAATGTGATCCTTTGTTTGGATATGCATTACAGTAGACAATTCTACATAAGGCTTGACAGAAAATCGAGCTACTGGACATATTGAAAAGTAATGCCCCTTCAAATAAATTGTATTGTAAACTTTCTGCAGATTTCTGATGATCAGAGAGAAGATACTATTCTAGATAGACTATCACAATCTGCAAGTTTCCTTCCTAGTAACTAAGTTATGGCATTTCCATTTGGGAAAAAAAAAGGCTCACAAGATATATTTAATTATTTCACAGTTATTGATTAACACCTCAAAGCCATCTTCATGCATATCAGTGGTAGATAAGAAGTGAAAGAACAAGAGTAAAAGAGGATAATAGCCAAATTGACTGACAGCCAGAGACAGTGAAGAAGCTGCTGCAGTCTGCTGAGAAAATCTGATGTGTATGCATAGTTACACACACATGCATAGGTACACAAATACCTACAAGTATCCTCAAATGGAAGCATGGCAAAGTATTGAAATAAAACTCTGGTTTATAAATACAAGTACCATACTTTTAATCTCTACGGAGAAGATATTTTTATGATATTCCAGGCTTTTTTTTTTTTTTAAAGTGGGAAAGAAAAGTAGTATCTCTGACATGGAAATGATCACTTGAGGTAACTACATCGATTTTGCTAAAAACACATGGCCAGAATGAACTCCTGAAATGAGATAATCAACAACTACTAATACTACGTACTTAATATGCTGGGTTCAGCATAGAATCTAACTGCTATTTTCACTTGGCTAGTGTTTTTCATCACAACCTTTTCCAAACATTGAAAAAAGAAATGTTTGCCTGGAGAACCTTATGCTTTTTGCTCATGCTAGAGCTTTCAAATGCATTCAGAATGTCTCCTTTCTGTTTGAAGCTTCTTTCCTTCAAAAGTGTTTCAACTATATCACTTCAAGACTAACAATCTCCACGTCTTTAACCTTTCAGTTACATGTGTTATTGTTTCAAGTTAGTTTCACTTTAAAGTGAAGTTTTCAATAAGGAATGCAAAAATCCAACGCAGGGAGTCTGAAATTATTATGAATCAGTAATTTCCTCGTATATGATTATATGTATGTATGTATACAACAAGTATAAATTGAAAAGAAATACTTTCTAAATATCACCCTTGGAAAAATTCACTCTGGGATCTGAAAAGTAATCTGCATTAATTTGTATTGCATTGTTTGCACTTCAGCAGAGCAAAACAAATCTGTTCACTTAACAGCTGCCATTTTAACACAGACACTTTTCCAGTGTGGAATTTCCCTTTAAAGGTTATTTCAGTACACTTATCTACATCCAATAGACAGTTGCACAAGTGCAATTTTGTAATTGGAAATAATTTTCTCACACTCCTGAGTTGCCGTAACATTCTGCTAATTGATACTATTTGTTAAAGCATCTGTAATGAAGAGTACTGTATTTCCATCCAATAAACCGGATTCATTAGTGTGTTGTTAAACACTGTGGTTTTGAAGAATGGATAAGAAGCTGCAAGAACAAAGTACTTTCCCAGTTCTTTGCTTCATTAAACAGTCTGAAGGACTTCTCCAAAGGGCACAGCCTTGAATGCATGGGTTATCTCAACTAAACCTCTGTATTGAAGAACCTACTTCATTGGGCAAGACTCCTCTGTGCCTGTATGTGAATGATAAAAAAGAACAAAAGATTCAGCTCATTCAAACAGTAGGCATTCATTGAATCCAGGTTCTGTGTGGAAGCAGAGTTTAGGATGCTTGAAGCACAACAGAGCAGCAAGGAAATAATTTACTCTAGTGTTACAAAGTTGGAGAGTGAAAGCTCTACCAAGTGAGAGAGGATTGCTTTGAAAGCACATGAATCAAGTTAATTAGTAGTGTATATATCACAGATCATGAAATAGGCCTTCAGGATTTAAAAGTATCAGCCTAATACTATAAACATGCAGAATGCCTTTTACATTTGCTTCCATTATAATACTTTTTAATGAATGAAATGAAATGAAATGAAATGAAATGAAATGAAATGAAATGAAATAATAATGAAATGAAATGACATGAAATAGGGATGTGATTGAATGACAGCATAATAACCTCTAAGTGCAAATCCCTATACAGAAGTCTTTTACTTTAATAAAGTATTATTACTAGGTGTTTTCAAAATGATGCCAAGCTTTCTGTCAGTAGCAAAAGCAAGATAAGCAGAAATACACAGTCAGTCTTTGTAAATATCAAGCTTGACAAGTTCATCAGCAAGGTAATGCAGCTAATAAAGCCCTTTGATCTCATCAGCACTGGAGGAGAACAAACAACAAACATGAGTAAGTTTCAACAACAGATACAGACATTACGAATGTGAACTTCCTCGAGTCTGCCTCTCCTCATCCTCCAAAGTATGTGATTCCAGGAAAAGAAAAACAGTACAGTAGGGATTCATTTGTAACTAATGGAAATGAGCGTTGATAAGTTTTCAGTAAACATAAGCAATTCTTAAGGATTCCTCCTACACTCTTAATATAGCTTTTGGTCACAGGATTTCGCAATGGGTCTGACTTATAAGACCACATTTTATTAATAATATTCCTTGTCTGATTTCCTATTGAAATAAGGTTTATGTCCATGTTTAAGAGTGTGTGTGTGTGTGTGTGTGAGATCTTCCTGCGCCCTGGCCCAAGAGCTTTTAAAACCAGCTCTTTTCAGTCAAATTTAACAAGGGAATAGAGGTCTCAAGCAAGTTCATTATGTCAAGTTTTATGTAAATAGACAGACCAGTAGTAATGAAGGTATTTCAGCTGAGGGAAAAACAGCAGCATGAACACACATATTAGACACTTGAGAGTCTAGATCACATCAGGAGATGGAAGAGAGCCCTCATAAATGCCCCAACAAAGGGAAAGGTTTTCATCAGAGCTAGCACCTTTTTAGGCATCACATTTAATCAATCATGAGACAGGAAACAGTAGAAAAACAGGCTTCATTATTTCTATTACTTATATTCTTCTAGCATAGATTTGTGAGGAAACATAAAATTTTCTTCAGCATGGTTCCTCTTGGTTTCCTTCCCACTTCCTTTTATATTCTAATTTTCATCAATAGATCTCTCCAAAGTTAAGAAAGTAAGTGTCTTCATCACCACATAAAAATGGTGACGGTTTGAGGAATAACTGTAGTTTAGGTAAAATTGCATTATTCATAAAGGAATATATTTTATGGGGAAAATATTGACTTATTCCCAGAAGACATGAAAAAAACACATCTTTAAAATTGTACTTTTTTTACATCACTTGAAAACTAATTGAGAATCACACTTATACCTGACAGAACTCTAGTTCTGCCTCTAGCCACTCTAGCAACCAATTCTTTCAACACGCAGCTTAAACAAGGAAGACCCTATTTCATCATAGGGAAGGTAGTCTTTTCCCAGGAAAAAAAATATACAGTCCCAAGCTACCAGCCCTGTAAACCTATGAGAAGACATTTAAAAGCAAGAGTTTGATTTCTAGATAAAGATTTTCAGTTTTTAAATTCACATCAAGAATTAGAAGTCTCCACAGAGAAATAAAATTATTTTACAGTACACGTAACAATCAAGACTTTTCAGATATCACAGCCTTTAGATACAACTAAAAAGAAGTTAAATATCTGTAGTTGTTTCTCCACAGAACATAGTGAAACAGAAATATCTGAGCTAGCCCTGACACCAAAAGAAATATTTTAAGTCAAGAAAATACTTTGTCCTGGCTTCTGACTTCAGCCTTAAGTATATGGATAAAATTACCAAAAATTTACTTTTACTTTTTTTCCTTTTTTAACTTGCTAGGGTGAAATTGGGAATTCTCCAAATGATGACTGAAAAAGCATGGAGTTAAATCATGTCAGAAACATCCACAAACTAATATCCAGGATAGGGGCAATAGGACCTACACAACTGCTACAAACAAATCCCCCTGTGACATTTAATGTGTATTTTAACTAGACTATTGAGTCACTGTTAATAAATATTTCCCTAAATGCATATCTGAACTTGTTGTTGATTTTGGTGGGGTTGCATTTCCACCACAGTGCACACTCACATTCAAAAATCTCATATAGTATACATATTACATTATGAATATAGTATATGCATATTATATGTATATTATACGAATATAGAATATTCCTACTATGTGCATAAGTTTTGTTATAAAATAATACTCTTTCCTGAAAGTGACCAGAACCCATGAAACCACTGACAATCAACCCCTCCATTTGCCCTACTAATACAACATTGTCTTTTCTTATTTTTATGGCAATAATCCCTAAAGAGCAAAACCCAGAAGTATTAGGAGTTAGCACATAAAACTGTACGTACATATACAGAAAGATGCAAATAATTTAATGTGCAAATTTGGTTAACACTAAGACATTACCCTGGCCAAGAATAGATCGGGCAGTCACGAGAATGGGCTCAAAAGGTTGTTTGAAAAGACTTTGCCTATGGAGTGAAGTTTGGTGTTTCACAAAATTTCCCTTCTGATATATGATGTTTAGACTCACCACTGAACATTTCATCCAGCCCACAAACATGATTTATACCATGCTGTTCATCACCATTTGTTAGAATAATGCTTGCCAAATCTCTAAGGTCTTTCACCTTCTGAATGATCTTTCACAGGTGAATGAGATGACTAATATAACTTACTGTGTCTAGAAAATAATACTGTAATAAATTACAGACCTTACAGCATGTTCTGTAAAGAAAAGATAAGGTTATGGATGGGCAAGTATTGGAATACTTACCAGCAGATGAAGAAATATGGTGAAATAGAAACACCCTGCTTCTCACCCTGTTTTGAAATGGACCCAGTCTGGGAATAACTCCATGTTTGACCTGAAGGCTGATGGACATTGTCTTTTAGCTAAGTTAATTGAACTGAAAACTCAGATATATGTGTGTGTATGTATGTGTATATGTATATATGTACATATCTATATGTATGGAATCAGCTGTAATCAGCATGTACATTTGCATTTCTGCTAGGATTTGTTCCTAAATATAAAAGCTCATTCCTAAGAAGTTTAGTTAATCATGCCAAAAAAAAAATAGAAGGACTTCTATTACTGATGATGCACTGAATTATCTTTTGGTGTGAATGTGGCATACCACTTGTTCACAGAAATAAATAACTGGATTTAGTAAGATGGTTCTTATGCAAAGATCCTCTTCTCTTTCTCTTATTTTCTTAAATATACAGTAAAGGAATATCAGTTCTTTCACTGAACTGAGAGATCTTTAGGGCAAAGTCTACCTTGCTGTCATTTTTTTGTGCATTCTTTGATTGCAAAACTTCCACTCTTCCTCAAAAATTGTGATAATAATAGTGACAAACAGCTTTACTGAGCCTGGCAAGTGAGAAGAAAAAGCACAGTATCACCTTTTTGCTCTAAGCCATAGTTCGCCAGTTTAGCTATCTAAATGATAGATACTACACAGGATTCAGTACTAGAAGATCATACAGGAGTTATTATCGAAGTAGCTAGCAATTATAGTTATTATTGTTGTATATTTATGGAATAACTGAGTGCGCAATGTTCACTTCTGTCCTGTGACAATCAAGGGGGGTTTCCTTCTGCTTCATCATTCTTGGTCTTTTTCTTAAGTGAGACCTAGTATTTATGTGGTCAGCCAGATAAGACAACTGATCCAGGTGAGGATTATCCCTACCAAGCATATCTGTCTACCTCCATATGTGTGTGTGTGCGAAACTGACCACGGGATCAGATCCTTGTTCAGCTAACAGTGTAGTCTCATGAGTGCCAGCAGTGGTACAAGAAACGAAGTGGGAAGACATAACCAAGGGCAGGAAGGTGAGACTACTTACTCTTAAGCTGACTTAAATCAACTGTGAAATTCCATCCCCCTTATAGACCTTCACTGACTGAATGAAGTTCAGTGTGAGAGATGAGGTTAGATTCCATAAATGCACCCAAAAGTCAGGTACTGCAAGATATGGAATATTTATATTTTCATCTTCATTCATACAGATTTTGAGGAAAGTTCTTAGCTCTTCTCCCCCCCCCCCCCCCCCAATTTGCCTTAGTGTGTGAGTCAAGTGCTACACTGTTAGACAATTTCACTATCAAGAATATAAATATAGAACAGCTACTTGCAATGATTACTTACCTCAGAGTGACATCAGATAGGAAGTAGTTTCTGATGTCTTGCAATCCATATGGGCAATTCAGAATAATGAGTATTATGCAGACAGGGAATTATTTGCATTTTTAAAGGTGTGTGATAGCTTAGTCAAGAAAGCATGTTATAGAGCCCCAGAAATCCTCCTTCCATAAAAAAGCAGCAATGGTAATCATTGCATTTTTGTTAGTTGAAGCTGTAGTCAAGATCACTGGAAAGTCATGGACAGTATAAAATAATGGACTCTGTGCATTTCACATCATTCCTCAATTTTCTGCCACCTGGCAATAATACTGTCTGTTTAGCAGCTTCTATGGAGGGCAGCAGTTTGTAAAAGTGCTCGAGTCGGAAGAAAAGTGAAAGCACAAGAGAAAGAAGTATAAAGGATGATCTTTACTAAGAGCAAAGAAAGGAAGGTAGTGAAACTGGAAGGAGATTGCTTTAAGAAATTCAAAGGAAGAAGAAAGAGAGATGGAAAGTGGGAGTGAAACAGGGACTTAAAAATTGGAAGATAAGATGGGAATATCCCTCATGGTATTTAATAACTGTATCTAAAGTCCCATATTCACACAGGTATGCTTGTAAAGCCCTTTGTGCATATGTATTTGCCATTTGAGGCAAAATATGTTGTGAACATTCTTCTCTCCAGCAACCTCCATGTGGCCCAATTGCAACACAGAAGAAATCCAGAGTGATTTGGTGGGAAGGGAGCTTTAGCACACACTGAATCAGAACCTCCAGGTGTACCACAATGCATGTCACTCAGGCACACAACACTCCTTCTCCCATTACCTGAGTGGAAAAGATCACTTTTAAGAGAGCCTTCATACTGGTGAACCTCTCCACATTCAGAAATTACATTCAATAACTATGCAACCTGCTCATGTGAAAAGCTTAGGGCTTCACACACCTATAAAAGAGAAATACAAATATCAAGAGAACTGAATTCTAAATAGATTGTAAAAATATCTTTTTTTTTTTTTTTTTTTTTTAGGTCGGCTAAAAATTCCATGGGAATTTGCTTTGTGACTATATTTCCAGATTTAAACTTTTGATCTGCATTAGGTGTTCACAGACTAGAATGAACACAACCTGCAAGAAGTCCTCAAAACCACAAAATGTTGAGATGGTGACAAATGTCAAGTTCTTATCAAGTTTATGTACTTGATAAAATATACTGATAAAATATACATTTTACTGGCTCAATTCCAATCCAAAGAACTTCATTTTCTGGGGTGGGTCTCATGTCTCTGAATTTTAGCCATACAAGAGCAAGGCTTCTAAGCTGAGATGTATTGGCTTCCTCTCTAGCTAGTGGAGGGAAGTAAGTGCTTCCAGAAAATAATTCATCCTGCTTACTGTAGAATCAAATTAATTGCTTTTCTGGAGGGACTTACCTACTTTTCACCACTGATTATGGAAACTAAATGCCAACAATTAGCTAGCCAATGATAGTTGCAGTGAATCTGAACTTTAAACTCTGACTCAGTCAAAGAACTATACACCAAAACCCAGACTGCAGATCCTGCAAAATCTGACTAATTATGGGGGTACCTTACTTTTTGCATTAAAATACTCAAGGCAGGGAGCTACTATATGTATGTCTGCATTTGTATCTCCTGCCTAGGACAGGAATTCAGAAACAAGATACCATTCTGCCTGAGCACTCGGTGGGGCTTTTCTGGGAATGACTGCTGTATGCGTGTGAGACTGAGCTCCACACAGAATCTGTTTGCAGTTGCCACAGTTTTTTAAAACACCACCAGAAAAGGTTGATTCACCCTCAGTTTAAGTACCAAGGGTTTACAATAGTCCTGTGGGAATGGAGAAAGAGATGGTCTCAAGCCTGACACTTTCATGCTTCAGGAAACTGTCTTAACAGTCAGAGGGAGGAGGAAATGTCCACACACCAAGCAAAATGTAGCAAGGAAAGTGAGGTGTTTGGCGCTTTTTTTTTTTTTTTTCTTACCTCCTCCCTAATCTTTTCATGATTTCCCATTAGCCATACAAAGAATTCATTCATTAACAGCAGCTTGAATAATTTGTACAGAGTAATAAGGTGATGATCTGGCAAACATCCCTAGAACATATTTAACCTTATTTGTAAGAATAATTCCAAAATAGGATGTGAGACAATTGGTGTACAATTTCTTGTTCAATAAACAACTGCAAACTGCAGAGTAAATATCTGTATCCAGGATCTCTTGATCCCAAACAAACAAGTCTCTCTGGTCTCTTATTATATAGGAATGATGAGGTGTTCTTTACTCTTTTTTTTTTTCTTCCCCCCACTTGCCAAAAGGTTGACAGATTGAGTCAATTAATCCTTATTCAAACAATGTTCCCTGTAGAAAAAGTTCTGTTATAGGCTTCCTTTTTTTGTACAGCAATCAACACTCTCTTATCACTGTTTTACCTTGTGATAAAAACAGGGAAACCAAAGAACCCCAAAAGGTACACTGCACAAAGGTACACAGAAATGGAAGCAAAACAAACTGTCTGCTTTTAGTCCGTTAAAAAAATAAAACTAAAATCAAACTCATCAAATGTAGATGCAAGAGTTGTTAGCAAAGGAACAAAACTGAGTCCAGTCCAATCAAACAAGCTAAAGACCACCAATCCTCCTCCCTTCAAGTCCTAGCAACCCAAACTTGTAAAAACATTCCTCTTCCAAATTGTTAGCAGTAGAGATAATTGTAGGGACATGAGTCTGAATTCCTCATGGCGTTGAATGGCAGTCTTAGAACTGCTGGTCTGTTTACTTTCTTGGCTGCGGGGTTAATGATATAGACAGCTGAACAATTGGAAGGGAATTGAACTGTATATTGCAAGGTTTTTTTCAAATGCCAGGAGGATAGATGACCCTGCTGTGCTTTCATTTTCTACCCACCCGAAATTATTTTTCCTGAAAACCTCCTACCAATCTTATGCTTGCAACAGCTTAAAATTGTACAGTTTCCTTTCCTTGTGGTAGTGTCTTTTGAGGTGCCTTTTCCCATCCAATTTATGATACGGTACTAACTTGCTGTTGTGAAGGCTTGCATTCCAACCTCTCTCAATACTGAAACAATTTATAACATGGAAAGGACATTTGAAATTTAGGAGAAGACAAGAAATACTTTAAACTTATTGGCATTGTCATATCAGGTCATTTTTTCTTCTTAACACCAGAACAGACTCACACGTATAGGAAGTCTGGGCTGAAAAGCAGAAAAACCTGAAAACTCACTTAAGGGTTCACAGAAACCCTCCTCCTGAACAGTCTTCCTAATTCCCTGTTACATTTCATGGATCAAAGGACATGATATGCCAGAAAAGAGAGCAAAAATGCACTTTACACGGCTATTCCAAGGCAGAAATTTTGTGCATATGTGTCCCTTTAGGGAAAAAATATGTACAGTATGATTTTTCCTTTATTTCATGTTTACCTCCTAGTAGATCAGAAGCTTCACTCTCTCAGACTGTTTCAAAAATCCTCCATCTTTTTCCAAGAAGACCTCAGAAATAAATTTAATAGCTTTTATCCATTTCTTGTTAACAGTCAGGGTTTAAGTATCTCTCTGTGACCCTGAATCTATAAAAAGTCTATCAGGTAGACTATACAAGTTGCTTGGCAACCTAACCCAAACAAGGATCAAGGCTAAATAGGAGCAGATAATAAATGTCTGGGAGACCAGGCATGTATATTTCTATATTGTAAAAAAAAAAAAGGAATGACCACTAACTTCCTGGAAGCCAGTAAGAGATCCCACATGATTACAACTTGACCTCATTTAAATTTAAAAATCCATATTTTTTAATTCAAATTTATGTTGGAGGGAGTGCAACACAGCAGAGACACTGATCTACACCTTTTGGTTGTGCCTTACAATTACGCCTTCAGAAAAGTACGCTGGCATTATACAGATAAAACATCCAACTTTCAGATTTTGTCACCAAAACTAGAAACCTGCTGTACAAAATATGAACAATTTTAAATTTTCTACTTTTTTCCTCATTCAACTTTCAGCTACAAAATAAGCTGCAATCAGAGAAACATATTGGCCCTAACAATTTAAAGACTGGAGTAAGGAAATCTTGTTGAAAATGTAGTTCTAACATTTTAGAGTAAGTATATATTTTTCAAGAAAGCACTTTCTCTTCCAGTACAAAATTAAATTTTTGATTTATAAGCTATGACAATTTTTTTCTGGGAGTGAATTTTCCTTAGCCAGCCAACCAGAATGAGGCAGAAACTTCACTTGGATGAGGAGACTGAGAGTACAATTGTTAAATAATACACCAGGTCTTAACTGTTGGTCTTAACTATTGTTAGATATCACTTAAGTTCTAAATATTTTAGATTTATTTTTAAGGACAAGAGAATGACTGTACCAACTGAGACCTGAGACTGAGAAGCCCAGTATCTTGTCTCCAGTGATGGCCAGTAGTAGATGTTTGGGAAAAATGTGTAAGAAAACAGCAAATATTCTTCTTTTGTGTATTTCTGTTCTTTCCAGATAAAACGAGAGACTAAGTCAGAAATTCGGTTTTGACCACTGTTTTGGGTCCTTCTCCTATGTACTTGTTTGGTAAGTTCTTGCACTATGACTTCCACCTTCCTCTCCTAAAATGAGCTGTACGGCTTATTTGTCCACTCTGTGAAAGGTTATTTCTCTTTTGTGTTAAACTCTGCATGATGATATTGGTAGGTGCTCTTCTAGTTTTGTATGGTGAGGAACAGTGAATAGCCATTCTTTAGTCATTTTTCCTTGCCATGCATGATTTAACTGATATCTACTCCATCACTTCTGTATAGTCTTTTCGACGCAGAAGACACCTACTCTTCCTAAGCTCTGCCAATATGTTGTCTCTATTATCTGTGTCTTTTCCACTTTGTCTGTAAGTTTCTGAGAGAGAGCAACAAGACTTTCATGCAGTATTCGTTGATGGGGACTTATCATAGATTTGTACAATAGCATAATGACAGTAAAATTTCTACTTGGTTTCCAATTCCTTCCTTCATAATTCTTTATGTTCTGTCATTTTTCCTCACTTCTCCTGACTACTGGGTTGATAGTTTTGGGAGTGATATACTGTGACACTGTTATGCTTTTCTGAGTAGTGATATCAAACTTAGAGCTTGCAATTACACAGATGTTTTTATGGTTATACTTTTCCACATGAGACACCTCCTGCTCACTAACACTGAGTTTCAGGTGTTATTTTGCTACCTACTTCCCCATATATTACAAAATCTTTTCACTGTAAATTTAATAGCCAAGTTTTGAAATTATTTTTTTGCCATCTGCAACTTTTACACCTAATTGTTTTTTTTCCAGAATATTCATGATTATTTCAGGTTGTAGAGATGCTAGACCAGGTTTGGAGTAAAGCTGCTTATATAAGCTATCATTATGGAAACAGAATGTGTATTCCTGTCCTTTTTTTCCTACTTAGAGACCACTTGCCAGTTTCTAAGAGCACTTCTTATACTAGAAAAAATTAGTATTTTTCTTTTTTAAGAGCCTTTGATGAAGATTATTCTAGAAAGTTAACAGCAGTATGCTAGACCATTTGTGATGCTTCCCTGTTGAAGGTTTTTTCTTTTTCTTTTTTAACCATATTAATTGTATGTAATCTTTTATTATTGTGATCATTACCACTTCCTCTGGTGTTAGAAAAGTTATTTGAGCAACTGATATTTAACTCAATAGAAGTCCAAACCTGTGTTCTCTGTCAGTTTTCAATTGCAAGGCCAAGATTTGCAAGAACAGCTAGTGATTTTGCAGCCTTAAATGTGTGGTTGCAAGTGTAGGACAATTTAAGAAGGTAACTCTTCAACAAATAGCCGTAACTCATCTCATCTTAAGGTATAAATCTTGGAATAGGTCAGAGGAGTCAATCATTAAAAATCCCTGTTTTTTCCCCCACTAACTAAAAAGAGAGCTTAGATGATGACCTTGGATGTAGAAGCCTACAGATGTAGGGGGATACAGATATATTCCACCTTGCTTATCTAGACACAGTTTGTATGAGGAGATAACATATTTGGGGCATATCTGTCATAGCTATCAGCTTTCTTTTTGTTGCTTAGAATGAATAAACAGATAGGAAAAATTGCAAGCATATGAAATTTGCATGGGGTCAACTAAAACCTTCTGGAAGTTTACAGACCTCTTGGTAAAGTGGGAGGGAAAAAACAATGAGAGAACAAAAATTCAGGCTCATTTGACTAAAAAAAAAAAATTTAAAAAAGTTTCTTAAGGCTAGTAGGAGTATGGAAGAGCAGATGCATCACCTCACATGGACTGCTTAATGCAGGCAATATTGTAAACAGCACTCTAGAGAAAGGTTTCAGAAGTGCATTTAATTGCATTTTCCACTTCTCATAACAGCGACGGATTAAATTGAGACAAAATGTAATGGAACCAGCTCTTTCCTATCTGCTTAAAGAAAGACAGGAAGCTAACTGAAAACTGTGTTTATTAACTTGCTAGGAAAAAAAAGTCTGTCCAAAATTAATGAATTCATAAGCCTATTACTTCTCATGGCTAATGGAGAATTCTTCAGCTGGAATCTAAATGAGTGTTATGAGAGGTTAAGAAATTAGGGTTGAAACCTACTGCATTTATTTACAAGTGTTTAATTCTCATAACCTGATAAAGCCAAATAAGGACTTTGCAGCATCCATGTGAAATGAGAAACAGTGCTCAATTAGATATTGTACATTACTCAAGGATGTAACAGGTGGTATGTTACTCAGTATTCATATCTGTTCATGAGAAATACCTATCTTCTGCACTGCTCTCATACTTGCCCGTGATCTTTATTCTTGCCAGAATGCAAATTCTGGAGGTTCTTTGTGGAAGTTTTATTCTACAAATTATAGTATTGTAAAATTTGTATTTATGCTGCTACTTTCTTTTTCTGGAAGAATTCTTTGCTGGGATAAACAGCAGAGGAATAAAATATGCCTCTTCAGACAAACAGTGACAGTGATTGAATCTGCATCTTCAATGTGGATCAGTGGATACCTGCATGTTTCAAGATAACAGAACTTAATTTGTAAGCAGTGACAGTCTCCACTGTGGAGGGAATGATATGAAAAAACTCCAAAGAACAACTATTTAAGGTTCCAAGAAACAGTTATTGTAAATACTCATACTTGATATTATCTTTCTGCTTTTCAAGGAATAGTTTTTTTAAATTCTGTGGTCCCATACACAATATCTCTAGAGGTGGAACACTCGACTGCTTGACTCACTAGAGCAATTTTAGAATCATAATATTAAAGCAATCATAAGGACATATCTGAAATTATTGAAAATATTCCTAAGCTTAAAGTGTCACTTTGTCTTGAGACTTCAGCTATCATATGAATATATAAGGATGGACATCTTGAATCAGACCAAAATTTCAGCAAGGCCAGAATTTAGTCTCTGACTGTTGCCAACAGCAGAAAGAATAAGGTAGTTATGTGATGATGTTCCCTTTATATACCTTGTCCATTTTGGCAATTTGTTGCTAAAGGAATTTTCAAGACAGATGGCGAATTGTGCCTGACAGGTCTTGACAGACATTTCTTCCAGAAATTAACGTAATCTCCTTGCTTTTTGAGATCAGCATGTAACACGGGGCAAAGTCACTTGCTACTACTTGCTCCCAGAGGAGCAGACACATCACTAGAGCATGTTAGGAAGTAAATGACAACATTCCTTGTGTAACGGCAGTAAAAACGTTAGGTGCATGTTAAATAAGCAAAGGAAAAACATCCTTTCCTACACATCTGTGGTGCCCATTATTTGACACATCAGTTCCTCCTTGCCACCCTATTTCATGCAAGAAAACTCTGTACTCTAGGGTTTGGTTTAAGCTGCCTTTGCAACATTGGTTAACATGCACCCTTGCTCGCTTCATACCTCTGTTGTGTGACCAAGTACATTTCTTTCAGGCATTATGCTTTCGTAAGGAGCTAACTTGCCCCACTTTCGAACTGTAAGGCTTCTTACAGGAGCAGAAGCCTCAACCCTTCTTCCTGAAAGACTCTAGGCTCCAAGCTTGGCAGGATGGGTTGGCTAATTTTACAGTTTAAGTGGAAGGCTAAGTCTCATGGTTAGGCAGCTGGTCTTCACTGCTCCTCACCCTCTGACATTGGCTGCTTCCATTTAGCTGGTGATGAAGACCTGTCCTTGACTTGGACACCAAACCAAACCAAACCAAACCAAACCAAACCAAACCAAACCTTACATACAGTGAGTATTTGCTGTTGTCTGTATGCTGATCTGCTGTCTCTGCCTATACCTGGGTGTTTGGATGAGCACAGCCTTATCCTTATTATAATAGACTGTCCATTTGATTTTTCTGTTAGTTTAAAAAATGAAATTTGAGAGTTATATTTGGCCTGAGACCATACCACTTTTTTTATTACTGTAGAGTCCATAAAGCCCTGAGGTTCAAATCCTGAATTCAGTTGCTACCAGCAATGCAAAAGATTTTGAAGAATCTTTTACTCTGACTTTTAGTCTTGAGAGAGTTTTATTAAACACTAACTTGCAAAGTCCAATGCATTTGTAAGGCAGGTTTTTTTTTTTCTTTTTCTTTTATATTATAAGGTAATAAGTCCCTTTTTATTCCATGATCACTTTTTGGTCCATTCTGAATTCTCTTTCTGATGACTCTGTCTTCTTCACGTATGTACAGCCTTATTTCACTCACTCTGCCATCTTGTCAGTTTTATTTTATCTTGACAAACACGACTGGGAGCTACTGAGTGTTTGAAGTGGAAGAATGAAAAAATAAAGGCAGCTTTTAAACTTCTGCATTCTGCCTGCCCTACACTCCCTCCCACAGCTCTTCAGTGGGTTAGTTTCATTCTGCATTAAAAAATACAATCAGGTGAACAAAGCAGCACCCAATTGGATTTTTTTTTTTTTCACCAGTAAATTAAATTACCCAGCTGATCAGATGAAGGGAGGAAGGCTCTGGAAATTCAGGGGAGTGATTAAAAAAAACCAACCCAACCCTGTCTGTTTAAAATGTAAGAGCACTAAAGCAAGCTTTTCTCCTAACTCCATCCCCAATTACTGTGTTATTCTGGTTATATTGTTTACTACAATATACCTCATTATATTGTTTAATACAAATGCACTGGGCAGTAGAAAAGAGGGTTTCTTGAGAGGTCTTGCAGCAGTGGAGGTAATCTGAACTAGAGAAGCTGATCAACTGTAGCAGCCATGGGCAAATTAGAAAGTAAGAGGAATGGGAGATTCCTGAATAAAAAGAGAGGCTTCAGAACAAGAAGAGACAGCAGCTTTATTCAAATGTGTTTAGCATATTCATCCTTGCTCTTGTTCACGGTTGTGGTAGGATCTACTTGAAGAGGAATTTTAAACTGTGGTGTAGCCTGCTAATTAAACACACAAACACACATGCACTCTTGCATTGCCTAATCACAACCAATCTCCAAAAAGATTTGAAACCACTTTCATGAGCCAATTTCTGTTTGGCTTTCTTGCTGATCTGTAAGACTTTTTTGTTTTATTCGTCTTAAATATGGAAGACTAGATCTACAGGGAAAACTTAGTAGTTGCATTGTCCTAGGCTGGAGAACCTGACTTTTACAGTATCTAGCAGAATTTTGGCATTCAGGTTCAGTATCCAAATTACTTGTTTAATACTAGACCCAGATCACACTGAGCTGACTAAAGGAGCTGATGAGCTCAAATTGTACAATTTAGAGGGGAAGGAAGGACATTTTCAGTGTGTTTTCAATTGGATCACCTCTGTAATGGTGGGATCTTTAGGCTGGAGGAGAGCTAAAGCAGGACCAAGGCATGCTGGACCACCTCTGGCAGATCCATGTCCTTATATCCATCACAATGGGATTCACAAATATGGGTTCTTTAGTAGGACCCTGTATTAGCTTCCCAGACGTGAACTCTGGAGTACCTTAAATGCCTGCCTTCTCTGAGTTTAGGATCTTATTTTGACAGAATGAAATATATCACTTTGCAACAGATTTGCAGTAGTGTTACAAGGAAGTAGCTAGGGCATAAAGTAAAATGAGGAAATACTGAGGTTTTGAATAAAGAAAGTAAAAAGTGTATTTTTCTACTTTATTATTCTGCCTTTCAAATGTGTATTGCTAAATGAAAAAAAAAATTGTAAGCTATATTTTCTCATTTAAAAATGATGGATGAAATGCATGAAACAAAATAATGTGGTAAAGAAAAGCATAAATGAAAAATATCCAATAATCACTCCAAATTCAGCTCTTCAGTTTCAAGATCTTTGATGGCATTGCATGTACTTACCCTAGGTCTTTATATGGAATACTACTTTTTCTGTTGGATTATGTTAGAGAAATCATATGACATAAATACAGATCTGATCTAAGCAGATGCCCGTCAAATTATTTGCAGTATGGTTGTATGTGACTTTCTGTGTTTTGAGTCCTTGGAGTCATGATTGTCATTAATTTATGTTTTTCTTGCTGCTTTTTTCTTAAAACCAAAATTATATTGTATGCTTGCTCTCTCTCTTTCTCTTTCTTCGTTTCTCTTTTTCCACCCAACCTCATGCACACTGTAGTCTGAAAAGATCACAAGATTTTAGCACACATATCATTAATTATAGTCTCTCTGGTTCCTGTACAACTGAAGAGAGTTATGGATTATTTTAAAATTGTGTGTTGAAATAAATAAAAATTTTTAATGCTTATTTTTCAATGTGTGAGCTTACTGGGAATAATAAAAACATGAGATTTGTGTGTGTACTGAAATGAATTACATCTAGTTATATTTACTTGCCTTGACTTTCAAATACAGATTTGTGGTATACATACCACAGAAAGTCAGATAAAATGTTGCAGCAAAACTATATGGACCTGGGGGATTGACTGGGAGCTCCAATAACCTGATGACTTGGCCATCAAGGTACTGTAGAGATATGATATCTTTCCTATGATGAGTTCAGTGTGAACTTATTTATTACTTTCAATTGTGTCCTTACTGACTGAGGTTTTCATGGTCAAGTAAAATATGGTCACCTTAATTAAATGCAAATGCCTTAGGTGACTCTTTCCTGGACATAAGAGAAGAAAAACCTTTGAACTGAAACCTGACTTTAAATGGGAACTAGTACAGAATGGATTTGTGAAATATGTTCATGGGACACTATGTTACCATCTTTTGATAAAGAGGTTCATTTGAGGTCAAAGAGGTCAATACCAACATTATGTTTGACAGGTTCAGCTATAGTCAGCACGTCCTCCTAATAGCTTAAATGAAATGCTTTTGGATGAGAGAGGGACCTTTATTGGCTGTATGAGGACTACAGACTGGGGCACGCTTCAACTAACTTTAAATCTCCCAAAGTTAGATGTCCAGGTTTGACCTGCTCACTCAAAATTTGTTTCTATTCAGCAAAGTGTAACAAGCATTCTTAGACTGCAGTTTGCCTGACCTCTCTTAGATGTTCCTACCTTGGGAATATTAGGGTGAGATGAGTCACTCAAGTTTCTAGTTCTCTCCATAGGGGACCTTGGATGACTATGTGAGGCCTTGATACCTACCTTTAAGATGCCAGAGTAAGATCCTCCATGATGATCAGTCATAAATATACCATTGTCATTTCTATTCCCTAATTTGCTTTCTCAAGAATTTCATGCATGAAGATCTACATGTATATGCCTCTGAGACATAGGGGGATGTGGGAGCTGACTCTGAATATCAAACAATGTGAACATTGGTCTAATAATTGCTTATGAGTAATTGCTAAGGTGGAGAATAGATATTATCTGCCTGGGTGTTGCAGATGAACTAAGTGAAATTCGTCATGTATTCATGCAGAATCTATCAGTTCTTCTGAAAGATATTTTCTATCTGAAGGGTGGCAAAATGTCAACATAATTGTCTCTGAGTTCAGATAAAGTGAATGCACTCAAAGGATTTTATTGCAAATGAGTTTCTGAGGCATTAATGCAAAGAAGAAAAGAGAATGGTTATGGTGTCTTCAGTTTGTTTGTTTATCTCTCTTGGCCTGAATTTATGACAGCTGTCTGGAAACCTTCCACTGGGAAATGCACATTCAACAATGTTTCAAATGTTCCACCAAAACATGTCAAATTCTTCTAATTTCCCAATTGGATCCGGGAAGGTTTCTCAGGAAAAATCTGTTTGATTAACAGCCGGCTTTCTGCTTCCTCGGCATTCCTCATGGCAAGGTCCTGCAGTGCTGGTAACCTGGGGAGGCCAAGAATGCTGTCTCCAGTGAAGGCTTCCAGGTTCCCTGCTGTGCACCCAGGCCACTGGGAGCCCTGAGGACCTCTGCTTGCTTTGCAGCTCCTCAGCTCCCAGACTACTGGCCACATGGCAGAAATCCTGGCAGTAGGCCAGCTTAGATTTGAGGAAGGTTGGAAAGTTGTACTAGAAAAAAAATGAAGTAAACTATTTTTCCTAAAAGAATGATACCCAGGAATTGCCTTTCAAGGAGAAATATCTGTGTGCTGCTCAGGTGGCCTTCTGAAATGGATAAGAGTGGGCAGCTATTTAGCAGTATGATTCAGGATGGTAAAAGGCTTTTTGAACAGAGACCTTGTGTTGGTTACAATGAGGCAAAAGCTGAGTCCTGGCACCTGTATTTTGCACTTTTGTGAGGTAGCTCTTTACCAGTTTATGATCGTGGTCTGATTAGGGAAAAGTTGCATGCTTAGTAGTTTAATCAGTTTGAGCTGATGAGCAATTCATTGCAGATTTGGCTCACTTTGAATGAAACATTTTAGCAATTGGATGAGCTTCTGAGATGACTCTTCAGATGGAGATAAAACTGGTAGAGATGGTGGCTAGGGTCTAAGTGAGGACCTGCTGCAGGCAGTAACAACAGCTTACTTAGCCCTGCTATAGCTTGAAGAAGACATACATTTACAACCAGCAGAAAGTCTTTTATACCAGTACAATTGCATCACCGCTGTACAGGGTGGCATTGCAGTCATTTAGTCAAACTGGCATAGTGGTAAGTGATACAAACGGTAAAAATGAAGGTGTTTGTGGGCACTTAAAGCGATACTTTACTGATACGAAGTTCAGGCAAGTTCTGGGAAGAATCAGCAGAAGTTTGAATAAAGTAACACACCTGCAGAGTCAGTGCAGCAATCAGTAGTGAGCGTAGCTGAAAAATTTAAGGGAGATGCACCAGACATTGTGGAACATTGGCTAAATAAAATGCTAAGTGAAAGATGACAGGTCTTTTCTGGAAAGGTCAGGAAGCTAAGAATAAAACAGGGTTTTTGTGAAGAAGAAAACAGAGCTAGGAAAATTGGTGTGAAGAAGAGAGGACGAAGAGCTAAGAAAGTACATGCTATTCCCCAGTTTCTTCAGAGACAGGATTTTTTTGCTGTACACATATTATAGCTCTACTTGAAATAGTTCCCTGGAGGCTGGGCTGAAAATGAAGATATATGTTTCAAGGCAAAATGAATATGAAATATTATTGCTTTGTAAAAGCAATCAAACATATTAATTAGATTGTAAACAATCTAAAAAAAAAAGAAAATTAATTAAACATTCTCTTTTTTGTGACATATATGTAAAATATGGATACAGAATAATCCAATTACAAGCGTTTTCAAAATATTGGTCAGAGCTGTTAGTGAAATAGGATGCATAATTTTCATACTATAAAGGAGTGTTGTCACTGTGGTCTTCACCCTTTTACTGTAATATCTCCTGTGTAATGATAAACAAAGATCCAAAGACAACACCAGCACTGCTGAAACGTACAATATGGGTGTCTAATATAATTATAATTAACAGTTTCCATTCATTTGCAGGATATACCCTGATGGCATTGCTCAAGAGAGGGGGAGCATTAGTGGTAATTATGCTTTGACTTTGTAATGTTGGATTGAAACGATGGTTTCTGACAAAACCAGAAATAAAAGAATGGTTGCTTCGAATAGTGTAACAACACTGCCATCTAACTGCTTCTACAGATAATCACAAGTTATCAGCAGAGAAAAATACCTCAGATTCACAAATCTACAGAATCCTTGTATTTTTTATGGTGACTGCATAAAGATAGTCTTTCTGTATTTTTAAAACCAGAAATTACCTGATTTTGCTTTTTCAAAGGATAATATTAAACCTTTGTACTTGTTCTGAATTTGACTGTAAGCAGTGAAATTTAGTTTATCTTTGAAAGACAGAAGGGGAGCTAAAACTGTAATGGAAATGTACTTGACTTTGGAAATTTGGCTTTGCCCAGGGACAAGATACAAGACAGTGTGTATGCTGTAGGGCAGTGAAAAGCTAAAGGAAACAACAGACTGCATGATCACAGGAATTTCTACATCACATCACACAATTGGACTACCAGTTTGCTATGTTATACCTACCAAATGCTCCAGAAGGATGTTGAAAAACACTTAAAATAGAAAATAGTAAATAACTAACTCACAGATGGTATCAATCTATAAGGTTCTGTCTTTATGTCACCTCATGTAGATTGAGACGGTCTCATTATTACTATTTTTTAACATCCTGTTAACACTGCTGCTTCTGAAAATGACTTCCACCAGCAAACAGTACACTCAGTACAAAAGTTTCTTATTTCCATGCTCTAAACCTTATGCCCTTCAAGCATATTGGAGGGTGAAATTTTTTCCTATACCTGATATAAGGAGTTTCCAACAATTCTTATTCTGCTCTTTTTTTTCTGTGAGTTCTCTTACTATTTCCAATTATTCAGCTTTCCTTTTCCAGACATTCTTATTGTGTCTGGAGTTATTTTCATCATCTGTTTTTAAATGTTTGCTTTCTGCCATTTCTTTTTTTTTAGAGAAAAAAGGTATGGCATAATCAAAATACATAATTCCATCAGATTAGGTAAAATCTATGTATCCTTTACAACTCTATTTTGTTCTCTTGTTTTCCAGTTAGCTGAAAAGAAACTAAACGTAAGACAGTTTCAAGTGAATCCAAAGGGATGGGAGCTAAGACTGAAAGATCTATAGGAAAAGATCTAGATGCAATAAACCTGGAAGAACACCAAAATGAAATAAAAGTGAGGTGAGTTTTTCTTTTGGTCCAAAGACCTTCACTTCCTAAAAGTCAGTGGGGTTTAGGATCTTAAAACACTTTTGAAAAAAAAAAAATCTGCTGATCTTTAGCTATATCGCAATAGGAATGTTCAAAATGAGACACATGTATGGACCAGAGCTTTCCCTCTTTACTTTTCAGAGTGTTATGATGATGTCGAAAGCCCAGCTACTGTTACAGGCCTCTCAGCTCTTTAAACGCCAAATGACAGAAGAGGGAAAGCGCAGAACTTCTTTCTCTGACTGCCATAGCTCTGCAATGCCTCACTCAAAGCCCTGATACCAGACAGAGAAAAAAAAGTACTTTAGGCTGAATTATTATTAAATTAGATATTTTACTTGGGTAGAAAAGGCAATTTAAAAATCCATATAGATTTTTTGAAGTAATGTTCACTATGGTCACTGTCCAGACAGCTGAAAATACCACACAGATAATAAGCTATCTACAGGTTCTTTGTGAGACAAAGTACATCTTTCAGCCGAACATATTTTTTCAAGGTTAGCTGCTCAGAACTTAATGAGATGAAATATGTAATTCAGAAGCATGAATATGGTTTCATCTAGTTTCACCCATGACAAACAACATAGTATAATAGTCACCATGGAGATACCTTTTTCTGCTTTATGCTTACAGCATATTCTCACCCTGCAGTAGCTGCTTCAGAAGAGTTGATGGAGCAGGCTAAGTTTATGATTGCCACCTGGTGGCTACTAAAGAAAATCAATTAGTTTTTGGAAGCTCCAGGATTATTAAGGAATAGCAGTACTGAAGGTGCTTAGGTTAAAAAGCATTTCTGGAGATTCAGGTGGTATCCTGTGGAAAAGCTAGCTGAAATTCTGCAGAGAAATGTATGCAAAATTTTCTTCATTCTTTGCCTGATGTTTCATTTTTTAAAAAAATATTTAGATGTTGAAAGAGAAACCAACACATTGAACACATGAGCTGAGCTTCAGTCAAGACGTCATTCATGAGGGGCTCCCTGAACTACCTTCCATCAACATACACAGATGTTTTTTTCTTGAGGGCTGGAATTTGTTCGGAATTAAACTTATTTACAAGCAGTAGCACTGTTTATAAACAACAAAATCCAAAACCAAAACCCCTGCAAAGTAAGTTTCCTGTGTTTGTTGTTTGCCCTACATTTACAATTAAATTCTAGGGGAACTTCTATTATGGAAATAACAATCAGAGCAAGCAAAGAGCATATGTTGTCAAAATTTAAAATGCTGGATTACAAATCTCCCTTCTGGTTTATGATGAACTCAGTATCATTGACTATTCAGGCCTACTGTAATGAAAAACTGAAGGAAATTGCATTATTAAGTCACCAGCAAATGCCCAACTGTTTCAAATAACAGGCTAATGGTACTTTAAGTAACAGAAAATTAAATTCATGACTGTAGGATCACTATGCCATTTGAAAATAGCTAGAACTGTTTAGAATTTTTTATTCTCCCTGTGATTTAAAAAAAAAAAAAAGTATTTGAATAAAGAAAAGTTGTGAATGCAAAGTAAAATACTGGGATTTGGAAATCCTGTGCCTCATAGTGGATGGAAAGTTTGACTCTGCCTTCCTCTTCTCTGGGCCAGGTGTCCTGAGCAGACATATCCCTGGAGGATCGCCTTTTGGAAAGAGGAGGTAATGAGTCGTGAAGTCCCTCGATGTGATGGATAATGTGAAATGTATTACAGCAAGACGCTGAGACTTGGAGAAGAAAAAGAATATGAAGCAAGCAAATTTATCTGCCCTCTTGACTATTTCATTCTTGTTTCCAGGCTCTCCCTTTCTGTCCCCATTAATTTGGAACAGGAAACGTGTCACACATGGTGGCAAAAGAACAAAAAGAGCAGGGGGACAGTGTCCACTAGCCTGAAAGTGTGGGCACTTGCATGAAGGATGCAGATCTCAACCACAGGAAGAAATTGAACCACAATCACCCACATACTGCATACATTTAAACCACTTTATTGAAAAAAGTATGAGAGTGTGCAGTAATACAAGGAGGGCAAGAGGAAAGAAGATGAGAAAGGAATTAACTTTCTCCCCCCTAATATCATAAAGATTGCTAAATATCCTCTCCCTCATTTCAATCCTTAGGCATTTGGAGAAAAAACAGTGATACCTCACATAAGGAATTATATTTTATATTCTTAAATATATTCTTTCTGCAGTGTTGAATATGGTGTCCAAATCCAGGGGAGAAAATTATTTTAAGAATATGGAATTCTTATGTGTATGGAGAATAGGGGAGGTTTATATTTCCTCTGACTAGCTTAAACAGTTTTCTGAGTATTTTTATATTCAGTGAAGAACTTTATTTTCTCACATATTTTATAGAGCCTGTTTACATGACTCAGAGCTGTAGATTTGATGTAGAGCTGGTAGGAGATGTCATCTAGGAACTGCAAGGCTCAATTTGCATTAGATTTATTTGTCTATTTAATCCATTATGCTTATAATGGATGTATTAATGCATTTTATTTAGGGTAGAAATTTATTTATTCAGTTTTAAAATGTGACACTTCAGGGACATCTCTTAAGGAGTGAAATGAGATCTGAATTATAAATGAGACAGAGTATTAATGCCTAAATGGGAATTTTGATTACCAGAAGATCAGAGAAGAGGAGGTTGTTCAGCTCTAGGTCTTTGATTCAATTGCACACAATACAGGACCTGGCAAATTCAGTTCCAAGTTTCTGAATGCTAAGATTTATTAGGAAAGAGACTGTTCAGACCCTACAGAACATTTGTTTAGTGTTCATCTTTGCTTTAAACAAAATACTGTGTAAGTTCAAAGGCAGGATAGATTGATGTTACTGCTGAACTTAGTGCTCTGGCTGAAGATGAAGAAACAATTAATAACTGCTTTCCTATGGGTAAATTTTGCCCCAAATTCTGTGCTTCTGGAATATATAGTATCAACATCCGTGACACCTCATGTAATAATGATAAACAGAAAAAAACCACCCCAGACCCCATGAAACTAATGCAATCTGGAAAGCCTCTGTAGAGCAGCTATGGAACTACTTCTTGACTGTAGGAGGATTCCTCTTGCTCCGTATACCAGCCCCTTGAATAACCAAAAATTGCCTACACCTATGAGTAGAAATTCAAAATATTAATGAAGTCAAGAACCACATACTGGGATTATGAGGGCAACATTTCCAGAATGTTTTATTGCAGACAAGTCAGAGTAACTTTGGTCCTATTGTGTCTGTCAAAAGGGGTGGGAGTAAGTGTGCAACTGGATGTAGGATCTAGAGGATTTGAGCTGTATGGATGCCTCAGTACCAAACCAACCACGGTGCCAGTTTCGTTTCCCTAAAACACAGAAGAACTTCCAGTTTTTTTAAGTCACATGAGTCTAAACTGACTGTGACATGGCTTCCATGTATGATTTGATATTTCAAACCACTTAGGGTTTATATGCAGTCCTCAATACATATTCTGTGGCTTTGCAATACTGATTTTTAGAGCTCTGTATGGAAGACGGATTTTTATAATGCCGTCACAATCATAAGACATCTTGAAGAAAATAAATAATTATATATTATTTTGATAAAATAGGAATACACAGTGCTCCACTAACTGATATAAAAAGAAGACCTACCTGGTTTGAAGGTGACACTGATTTTTCCCTGTGTGAATATAATGGTATGTATAATAAAATTAATATTGACGAGAAAGGTGTATGCCTTATATCATATAATTTGAATCATTCAGAAGTAAGTTTATTATGGTCCTTGCTATTGGCTACACCCAGTTCTTACTGTGGCACTACAATAGCTTTGCTGTATTCTTCAATCTATTTAATATAACAGACTGTTTGTTTTCTTTTTTTTTTTTTTTCCAAATATGAAGTTCTTGCTGGCTCAGAAAAAAGTCTAGTACACTCATTTGCTGCAGAGATGTAACATGAATTGTATTTTTTTAAGCTAATAAGCAGCTTTTTTTTTTTTTTTTTAATTGGGAACATAATCTCAGAGCAGTGTTTTATCAAGGACAAGAGGACTGGTCACCTTATGAAGAGAAGTGATTTTCCAGAGTAGTCTAGAAAATTAGTTTTAGTAGTAGTAGAGGATGCCTTTAAAATGGTGAAGAAAAAAACCACCTGAAACAATAGACCCCTCAAAATTAAAAATAATTTTCATAATGACAAAAAAATAATCAGTTCTTGAACCAGCTCCTGATTTGTCTGGGAAATTTTGTTTGTCACTTTTAATTTTGTTCTCACATTCTAGGCTCCCACTTGCTAATGTGCCAGAGACAGGCTTCCACTTGCCTTTTCATTGCTACACAATTTGTGTTGTTAAATTTCATACAGGACTGTGTGCCTATGCCTAGTAGCTCTTCTCCTAGTGTCTGACAACATATTCCTGTACTACAATCAGCTGTACCTCCAGTTTTAGCTATTTCTGAAATCTGTATTTTCTTCTGAATTTAAGCTTTATTAGAGTCCCTGATTGATTTACTGAGGTGGGGGAATGCCTCTACTCATAAGTGCACAGACAACCCAGAGGAGATTTCCATAATAGGAGAAAATGTAAGGCATAAAATATTTGCGAAAGGATTTTTTCCAACCCTACCTATTACATAGGAAATCGGGATACAGATCATACAAAGCCTGTAAAAACCTTATATTTTCTGTGAATCTTCATAAGCAGGAAGAATTGAGTCTCCTTTTAGCAGGACATGAAAAGTGGTACATAGGAGTGCAGCTTCGCTCATGGTAGCTTTCTAAAATCTTCCAAGAAAGCCAAGGCTTATCTGAAGTATCTGAGGAACAGCATAAGTAAAATGTCTAATTATGTGTATTACTCTGGTTTGATTGTCCCTGTGAGAAAAATTACCTGATAATCTCTATTAAATCACTGTTAGATTAAAATAATGTTGAGATGAAGTCATCTATGCATTCGACAAGAAGAGATATACTCCCATTCTGGAAAGATAAAGATTTCTAAGAGTGCAAATTTCTCAAGCCCCTGTACCTCAAGTCAGGGACTAGGGGAATGAAACCCCACCCATCGTAAGTGAAGATCAGATTCAAGACCACCTGAGGAACCTGAACATGCATTGGTCCATGGGACCCAACCAGATGCATCCCAGGGTCTTGAGGGAAGTGGCTGATGTAGTTGCCAAGCCAATCTCCATGATATTTAAAAAGGCATGGCAGTCAGGTGAAGTCCTCAGTGTCTGGAATAAAGGAAATGTCACACCCATTTTTGAAAAGGGTAAAAAGGAGGACCCTGGGAACTACCAACCAGTCAGCCTCACCTCTGCACCTGGTAAGATCATGGAACAGATCCTTCTGAAAGTTATGTCAAAACACGTGGAAGACAGGGAGGTGATTAGAGACAGCCAACACAGCTTCACCAAGGGCAAATCATGCCTTACTAATCTAGTGGCCTTCTACGATGGAGTGACAGCATCAGTAGATGAGGGAAGAGCAATGGACGTCATCTACCTGGACTTCTGTAAGGCCTTTGGTGTGGTCCCACACAACAGTCTTGCTGCTAAATTGGAGAGATATGGTTTTGATGGATAGACTGTTAAATGGATAAGGAATTGGCTGTATGGCCACGTCCAAAGACTTGCAGTCAATGACTCAATGTCCAGGTGGAAAGCAGTAATGAGTAGTGTCCCTCGGGTGTCTGTACTGGGACCAATCTATTTAATATCTTCATCAGTGACACAGTGGGATTGAGTGCACCCTCAGCAAGTTTGTGGCTGACACCAGGCTCAGTGGTGCAGTATGTTTGAGGGAAGGCATGCCATTCAGAGAGACCCTGACAGCCTTGAGGAGTGGGCCCATATGAACATCATTAAGTTAAACAGGGCCAAGTGCAAGATCCTGCACCTGAACAGGGGCAATGCCCAGTATGAATACAGACTGGGGGATGAATTGAGAGCAGCCCTGCAGAGAAACACTTAGGGATATTGGTAGATGAAAAATGGGACAAGAGCTGGCAATGTGTGCTTGCAGCCCAGAAAACAAATCTTTTCCTGGGCTGCATAAAAAGAAGGGTGGCCAGCTGATTGAGGGAGGTGATTCTCCCCCCCTACTACACTCTCGTGAGACACCACATGGGGTACTGTGTCCAGCTTTGTGGTCCCCAGTACAAGACAGACATGGACCTGTTAGGGTGGATCCAGAGGAAGGCCATGAAAATGATCAGAGGGATGGAACACCTCTCCTATGAAGAAAGGCTAGGAGAGTTGTTGGGGTTGTTCAGCCTGGAGAAGAAAAGGCCCCGGGGGGACCTTATTGCAGCCTTTCAATATATAAAGAGGGCTTATAAGCAAGATGGAGAGAGACTTTTTAGCAAGGCCTGTGGTGACAGGACAAGGGGAAACGGTTTTAAACTGAAAGAAGGTAGATTTAGGTTGGACATAAGGAAGAAATTTTTTACGATGAGGGTGGTGAGACACTGGAACAGGTTTCCCAGAAAAGTTGTGGATGTCCCATGAACAGAAGTGTTCAAGGTCATGTTGGACATGACTTTGAGCAACCTGACCTAGTGAAAGATGTCCCTGGCCATAGCAGGAGGATTGCACTAGATGATCTCTAAAGGTCCTTTCCAACCCAAACCATTCTTATGATTCTATGATTCTATGAAATGCTCTAGGGGATACTAAGCAGGAGACCATAGGAAGCAAGAGGGCATGGAAGAGGACTCGATAAGCTAAGTGGGTAGAAGTGATGAACACATGCTTAAAAAAATCTTTGCTTGCTTGGTCTGGTAAATACATTTAGTTTTGAAGAGCATAGGCCGTTATTTTCAGTCTAGCGTATAGACTCATTAAGCTTTATTAAGAAAAGTGGAACAACTCAACCTTAAGCTAAAAATGATGGAAAATATATTGTAAAGAAAAAAAGAAAGACAAGGTTCTTGAAGTAACATTACATCTATATCAAAAGCTTAATGATTTTTACTTTGGTTTACACATACTCTGTTTCCTTCTTCTCATCCCCAACTGAATAATGGCCAGCCAGAGAAAATACTTCATTCTGTGTTCCAAATGGTTTTCTTAAAATAGGAACCATACTTAACTGGCATTTACTTTATGCTGATGAAGCTGCATACATAAAGTGAAACCTTGATCTTGTTGCAGTCGGGGAGAATTTGACCACAGTTTTGAAACAAAGTCGAGGCCTCACGTCTCCTGCTAGAAAGCCAGTGGCCTAATGACAAACTGGCGTCGCTGATCCACTAGTTTTAATCTACAGAATCAGTGAAATTACTCTCATTCACAATGTCTGTAGCTATTCATGGCAGCGAAAAATCTGGCTTCATACCATTCTGACATGCAAAAGGAGTTTGTAATAAATCTGTATGTTGAAACAGAGGAGTTGTGGTGGACTTCATTCACCCATTACGTGCACCTACCTGTGTGAGCAGGTGGTTAGGTCAAAAAGGTGGGTGGTTGTGAAGGTGTGAGTAGAGATAGATTACATGGCTGTGAGGAAACTGTGAGACATTTGGCTTATTTCCTTACCATATTTATGTCTCAGATTGTTATAAATGAGTTTTTATTTTCACCTGTTGTTTGCCACAGTGCCTTATGCCAACTTCACCGTACTTTGGCTCATCTTATCAGGAGGGTCAACATTGATTTCCGCAGATGTGTTGCCATCATTTACTGTCACCCAAAATAGTTCCTAAACCATTTGAAATCTGACTTGCAAACATCTCTGTACATACCTCTTTGAACTGTTTTTTTGTTATCAGTCCCTTTTGAGAACCAATCCTTGTGTGACCAGGCAAATATCTAATACCACTTATTAATTCAGATCCTCGTAAACTATTGAATATGCCATTGGTAATAAATGAACATGCATTTTTGTAGATGTCACACCATTGACATTTGACATACACATGATCTAAAAATTAAATGGTTTTTTTTGTGGGTATTATTTTTAATTTCTTGTTATTTTATTCCCTTCATAAGAAATCTGAGATGAACAGCTGTAAAGTACTGATGCTATGTTATACAGTACAGTCTGGAAAATGAGTTGAATATGAGGAAATTACCTCTATCTTTATATTTTTGTCAGAGGCATTTTATGAAATATGTAGCTGCACTCCAAGTCAGAACACAAATTTTTTTTTCTTTTTTTTTTGTTTGTTTGTTTGTTTTTCTTTTGAGGAAAAAGGAAAGTTGTTTAAATTTAATCATTATTTAAAATCATTATCCCCCCCCAACACCTTGGATTCAATTTCATTCACGAATCCCTAGTACCCAAAAAGTCAGACTCACTGGTTGCATCTTTAAATTTATTCTTAGTAGAGCATTATTTTTAGTATTTTTTCACAATCTTCAACAGTTTCTCCTGTCATTTTGAAAACAAGTTTTTCTGTGAGTCATTGTAATAAATTATTTCATCAAAGTTCTCTGTAAAAAATTAAAGATAGTATTAGTTGCTTAACTAAAGTTGCTATAGTAATACAATATTTAATATATTATTACAATTTACAGCTTTTTTTTTTTTTTTTTTCCTGACAGGACCACGTAGCCCTCTTTTCAATGCTAAGAATCATAGGACATTCCATATAGTTAAAAACACTGATGCCAGTTTAGCCCATTTCAAATAAAATCCAGTCCTTAACTCTGAAGAAAGAAAAAACAAAAAAAGAAGGAAAAGAAAAATGAAACAAGATTAAACACAGTTAATTAAATTTGCTTTTAACATGAGCTTTCTGTTCATACAATTTGGGAATAACAGAAGAGTAGAATAATTTTAATTGCAAATCTGTTAACATAAGCATGTAATTTGTAGCTGCATAGTTCAATATGAATCTTTGAAAGGCCAAAAATCTGGTTTTGAACAAAACAAAGGAAAACAAACAAATGAAACCAAGCAGCTTCTGAAGAACTATATAAATAAATTGTCATTAAGGGTTAATAATAAAAAATGCAATTATCAGAATAATTTAATTTTCACTTGTAGGAGTGAAAATATTGCCAATTTTTTTCAATATTTCTTCTTGTATTTATAATCCTGTGTAAGTTTTTGCATATTCTAACCCTGAATGAAGCTTGTTAGATTTCAGAAAAAGAAAGGTCTATCAAATCAAAGCTCAAAGCTTTGGCTCAACATGACTTTTGCATAGAGCTGCAGCTAATTATTTGACCAAACACTTGGACAACCCTTTGGAACATTTCCATCTTTCAGCTGTTCACATGTGTATTTATGTTACCCATTTGAGTTTATAGGAGCTCAAAGGGACCCTGGGCTTTCCGAATCCTTCTCGAAGTCAGTGGAAGGACTTGCACTGAAACTGGCAGGTTTTGATCCATGGCATTAATCCAAGTTCCATCTAAATGAAAAGCATGAGTCCTATTGAATTCAGTGGACTTGTGGACTAATGATGGATAGGAAACTGATGGGAGAACATCTCTTTGTGAATGAAAAAATAAATCTTTTTTTTTTTCTTTTTTTTTTCCTGCACATGTAGCAAATATAAAATAGGAGAGCTTTACATCTTATCAAATGCGTTTAATTTTTCAGAGGGCTACTAAGGCAAAAATATGTCCTAGGTCAGACCGGTGACTCTGTCAGAGAAAGGGAAAGGTGGAGGGAGAGAAGGAATAGGAGAAAGGAAAGACAATTTTTTTTTCTTCTGTCTTTGTTTTTATTGGTCTTCTCCAAACTCCCCAAAAACTAGTGACTATTTTTCCCATTGTTCACAGGCCTGATATCTTCCAATGGATGTAACTGCTCTGCATTCTTTTCAGAGTTTTCCTAGAAAGCTGATTAGTACTTGACAATAGTTAAGTAACACTACCACATAGGAACTTGGTCCTGTAAAGTGCTAGGTGCTCTTCACCATCAAATGAAATAACTAGAACTGAGCACACTTGGTTAAAATCTTGTATTACCTGTGCAAATTATCACAAATGCTGTCAAAATTAAGTAATGCTACCAGGTTATTGACTGCTTAATATATAATCTGTTAGCATCCCTAAGAGCAGGAAAAGAGCATCTCTCTCCCACATGTGTGCAGTAACCAGACCTTGCATATTTTTACTAGGCCAATTAATAGTTCATTAATTTGTGTCCACTGGAGGAAAAAAAACAGGTAAAAATACTTCTTTTTCTTTCTCGTTCAGTAAAGAGTAGTCTGCTGATTAGAGACAGGAGTGATGTGCATTCACAGGAAACTCAGTCACTGCATTCTAGCTGGTATAGGGTTATCACTTCATCCTCCATCTGTATTTCATGCAAAAAAGCTGCTGTAGGAGCCTAAGCCTAGTAAAAAACTTCAGAAATGTGAATCCCTGGTGGAGATAGGTACTTTCTGGATGCTCAGAGAACGACTTTGAGAGGGCAGGGCTAAAATAAGACTATCCTGTTCAGTGTAGACCACTGGCTTAGGTGGCACCTTCCTCCATAGATTCTTTTTTTATATCACCAACTCCTATTGTGTATTACATTTCATCCAGCTTAATTTAGAGGTGTATATCCACCACTTATAAGACACATAAAAGTTTGGTGCTGCGGTGCTCAGTGTTGTCCTGGCTAAAGATACATTCAAATAAATCTTGCAGCGGTGTATGAAGACCTTATTTCCCTCTGCTGCCTGCTTTATCTCTCTGACAGAAAGTACCCCTCTTCTTTCTTTAATTCCCCGCACAGCTAAAGACTCAATGGAAAGGTATTTGTGCCTATGTTACAGATGTCCCAGTTGGCTATCTAGTCCAGATACCCCTCATTTTGCACTGAAGTGGGACATCCTATCTTCTCTTCTGCTTATCCTACTCTGGGACAATGAATCCTGGCAAAACCATAGAGGGGGGCAGCTGGGAGGGGTAATGTCTGAACTGCCACAGAGAGATTTGACAGTGGTTTGTTGTTAAACCTCTTATCCCTTCTGCTGAGATAGTCCTCGGTGTGAGAACAGCAAAAGAATTTGAAGATATGCACAGCTGGTAAAATCTTCACCCTTATTCAGAGCGCTGGTTACAAAGCATGGCTATCATTTCAATTGTTTGGGGAGTCCAGCATTGCATTTAAAGCACACTAGTGGTTCCTCTGACCCTTGTAATGGGGCTTGACTGAGACTGAAGGTGTGAGCAGGGCAAGCACAGTCGCCTCTGAAGAGGAAACTGAGTTCACTTTGTATATGTGCAAGAGATGAACGTAGCATTAGGAGAATGAGAGAGTCTAGAGACTGGACTGAAGTGCTGAAACGTAGTCAGCACTTTGAATGGAGGCTTTCCCTTAGGACCCACGACTGAGACCTCCTGTGCTACTGACACCTGCTGGAGCCACGGGGACGGGGTCTGTGCTGGGAACTTTCTGCATAAGTCAAGGATTTGAATGAAAATTTCAGAAGAATAATAACTAAGCTTATAGGAGACAGGATGGTGGAATGAATAAGCAAATATGCCCCTTCCCTCCAAATTTTTTACTTTTCTTATTACAAAATATATTTCTGCTGCTGGAATTCTACCTGGAAATTCACACTCCATACTAGGGAACATAAATACAGTAATTTTGCCCTATTTATTTTATAGGTCTTATCCTTTGGTGTTTTTATTCTACAGTATCCTGTATTTGTAATAATTGTGGAGAACATATATTTGTGTCTCTCTTTTAAGACAGAACTATTTCTGTATAGATCTACACCTACATATGCGTCTTTTTTTTGCATCTCTCTTATAATTTGAAGAACTATAGCTTGTTTGTCGATGGATTTTCCAACTTGGCCCAATTCTATCAGCTCTATTTTTGCTTTTTTTTAGTTTCCTTGCTCACAGTAGCTTTTTTTCCCTTCTTCCTCTTCCAGGGACAGATCAAGCTTGTTAACATTTGAAAAAATGCTGGAAAATACTGGAAAACTTACAGGAGTTCAGTAAATGTGATTGCTCAGAGCTGTTGCGGAATGTGTTGGCAAATTAAATCCCTCAATTTAGATGGTATGTGCCCCAGTCCTATTTGCCATCCAAAAATCTAGTTTTAATGAGAACTATCATATGCAGAACTGAACATATTATTTTCCCAAACTTTTCTAAAATACCGCTGTTTCCTGACAGCTGCTGACAGACAACAGAGCCTCTTTTTACCTCAGAAAGGTTATTTAATTTAATCTCTGCAATGATGAGGTTTCTGTTAGTTTGTCCACCGTGTTCCTAGCTAAATTTTGAAACCATTCCTTCACCAAAGTAATATAATAGTAGACAATAATAATAAACCAGAACCATTCACCATTAATATGCTTATTGTCAGTCTCTTGTTAAGAGTCAGTTGGCTAGGGCTGAACCCAGTGATCCTCTGTTGATGCATTATGCCCACGAGCAATTCCTGAGTAAAGACTATGGGACAACAAATAGAGACCTATGTGCTACAGTGAATTTTTTGTGGGTGCATGCCTATACCTGTATTGAGGCCCACTGAAGTAAGCAGGACTCTAAGCCCAGCTCGAAGCCTGCCTGTGCAGGGCTAATCGCAGGGCTGTGGCACTGATGAGATATACAGTGAAAGCTGCAGTAAGGACCAGGCACCTTTACAGACCCCTTTCTTAGGTGACTGTTTACATGTATCTTGAAATTTCCTAAGACAAATTTGTTTCACTTTCCTTAAAGCTACCTCTACCCCGCAAACAAGTTTTGTGCTTTGGACAGTCACTTAACACAGGTTTCACTGTGTAAATTTGTGTGCATGTACATAAGCTGTCTTCAGCTCTCACGATAAGCAGGTATCTTCTGTGCAGAGAGGCAATGCTTACAAAAAGGACGCTCATTATCATAACAAGCACAGGGAGAGCAGAAGACAGTGTCCTTGTCCCTCACTTTTTAATAGAAGAGTAAAACTATATGAGCTGAGAGCCGTGTCATGTACCAAATGAAACCTGCCATCTCTGCTGTTTGAAATACAGCTCTCATTCTTTCTCCTTTAATCACTTAGAATAACATTATTTTTAACCCTCAAGAAGGAATTTCTTGAAAGTGTGCATTTGGTTAGTATCTACTGTTCCACAGATTCTTTGGCAGCTGATGGCTTGATTTCATCATTTATAGAACTAAAACTTCATTCTAATGTTTTGTTGGGTTTTGTCGGGTTTTGTCTTTAAGTTATGGTGTGCAGAAGGACAGCCTTCACCTGCTATATTTTCAAAAAAAAGATACTGTCTCTTTAATGAAAGAAAAGCATCAATATAATGTATTACCAAATGCAAATGCAATAAGGAATAACATATAACTCTGGTTATGTTATATGACATTTAGCTTAGCAGTATTAACATATTGCACAAAATCTGGATTTTCCCTATTGCAGAAAATAAGACGGTAAAAGACATGGGAAATTTCTCTCTTCTGTATGATCATAAAATAAATATTATTCTATTTTTTCTTTTTCTTCTCATCAGTCATTTGCAGAAATATTTTAGTATTATTTCTTTGTTAAGCCAGCTCTTTATCATGTATGTATTAGGCATACAGTACAAGGAGAAATGGAACAAGATGGCAGTTATAGCAGTGGCAAGATGCAAATTTATTCTGGCAAAAAAGTAATATGTGCACAATATCAAGCATGCTTAACTTTGTGCCAGGAAAACTATTACGAATGAGGAATGGATGGAATGGAATTTTGTATCATACATGATTACGTGTTGCTTAACTTCATAGAAGAGTCTTTGTCTACTCCTGATGTCCCAGGTGCCACCAAGAGAAGCTGCGTACCACACTGCTGGAGCAAAAATGGCAACATATACCCCAGCAGTAGTCACCTCTGCAACATGACTCTCTGTTGCAAAAATTAAAGAAACAGACCTCAAAAAGATGACAGAGAAAATTCACAGACCATTGAACTGCAGGCACTGACTCCAGATGGGGAGACGGGGAGGAATTTATTACATCTTGTACTTGTGTAATAATTGAAAGTCTGTAATTGTTTTCTGCTTTGTTTTGCCCTAGTTTAATTTGGCTACTTTATGCATGTGATGGTGTTGTCACTGGTTTTCCTCATGCCTCTCTCGTTTTGTATGACATGTGACTGTGTAGCCAAGCAGTGGAGGAGTCATATTTTTCACTGACACTACTTGAAAACATTGTTATAGAAAAATAAGGTATGAAGGATGAAGGAGAGAAGGAGAGAAGAAAGAAAATGCCTTAAAGATAGCTCTTTACATTAATTCACCATGAGGCAAAACAGAAATAATAACTCTTCTTCATGTGCCAATTCAATTGGGAGGAACCAGACTTGCTACTGTATTGGTACAGCGTAAAAATAGATGACAGTGAGTAATGGTGTGAACAAAAAACTATGAGGAACATCACAGAAATGGATGTTGGATGGCCTTTGCACAGCAGAGGTAGATAAAGGTTATAACAAACTGTTTACTGACCATGTACGCTTACTAGAATTAAGAGGTCAGTTGAACAAGAGCTCACCTAGTAAGAGCTTTCTCAGTAGTGTGACTCATCAGCTGTTGTACAGTACCAGAGCACTGCCCAGTTATTGCTCCATCACTTTTCAATAACATGTCTGTCCTTTCAAAAGTCTACATTCTACCATTAGTTAAGGCTTTTTCATTTGCATTTCTACATTTTTCCCCACTTTTTGCATCAATTCAATATAATTAATACATGTTCCTCTAACAGAAAATAAAATAACTAAAAAGCACCATGTTTTATTGAACAAAATATAGCATGTGCAAGAAAGGGAAGGGAGGAATTATAGAAACAAACCAGTGCTGAAGAATTTTGCATTAGCTGGTGCTTTTTGTTGTTGTCATATTTGCACAGATCATTTTAGGCTCCTCAGTCTAGGTTGTAGTAAAACACTATCAAAACAAATACTCTTGCAAAATATTTGAGCTTTCGCAGCTTAACATGTGCATCTTGAACCGCTTAAGCAGTATGGTTATCTTCTTGTTTTTCTCCAGAATTTAACAGACCATAAAGTGTATACAAAAACGCATTATGCACCAGTGATTAAATACTCTTACAACATTAATATTTATCAAGGGGTATTTCATAGCTAGAAAGTAGGTAACTATATTTTATTTCCTAAAAGAACATTTCCTATAGTTTTCCTTCATCTCCCAGCTACACAGCAAACATCTCTAAAGTGCACTTCCCAAGTGTAGTTAGAGAATAGGAAGGAATGTAAAGTTTTTAAAAACAGCCCTTATTAACTTTTCCTTCCATTGATTCTACTGTAAACTCTAAAAAGCCTTTTTAAAAAGCAAATTCTCATACACTCAGCAGGTGAAATGTTCCCACAAAAATAAACGTAAACAAATTAAAAACGACCTCAAACAATGAAAAATCAGCAATCAGATTACAATCTTTTCTCTTGACTAGTCATATCCTAGTATATCTTTACTGTTTTTATTGCACATTTATGAAAACGGTTGTCCTATATACTTAAAACAAAATAGTTTCTTTATCTGTGCTAACACATTCTTGTGCACCCTTAATAACTAGAGTAACTTTCAACAACACGTAGATATTAGAAAAACAATGGAATCAAAACAAAAGAGATACTTTGTATTATAGATGCTCAAAGGCTTCTACTGTAATTTTGTTGAGACAAAAAGACTTGGATTTTGGAAGCTCTTTGCTCCCATTCCTTACGGAAAGCTGCTGGTTATGTGACAGCAGAAGAACTCAAAACGTAATTCACAATGAATGCCAATCCTTCACCTCCAATATGAAGGCTTCCCAACTCCTCAACTTGCTGAGCATAACTGGTTTTACATAGCATATCTAAAAAAGGCTGCTCCTGTTCAACTGACCAGTGAGAAAGGACTGGACTTCTTCAAAATGGGTATTGGAGCAACAGTTTGTTATATATTTCTTTAAATTTTTTCACTGTCCGATCCCACCTTGTAAGGAGAGCACTTGTTTGTTCAGCTAAAAGGAACCCCTTTCATGCTCCTGTTGGGTTTGCTCAGTCAACTGGTTTGTGCAACAGTGGCAGAGGCACACTGGAATTGTGTACCCATTCATTGTGATTACACAGACAGAAGCAAATGTACGTTGTCTGCGACGGGAGATGGGAGGGGAAAGGAGATGAATGGTTCCCATGGGTAAGAGGACAGTTAGGTTTGTTTGGGTTTTTTTTGTGGTTGCTTTTTTTTTTTTTTCCTTTTTTTTCTTGTTAAATTTTGTTTTGTTGTTCTTTTTGTGTTTTTTTTTGTTTTTTTTTTTTTTTTTGTTTTTTGTTGTTTTTTTTTGGTTTTTTTTTGCTATGTCATGGAATCATAGCAGTCATTCCTCTAATAGAAACTGACAGGACATAAAAGACAGAACTATCAGATGAACACACACAATGACTAGAAATATATCGACAGAGAAAAGACTTAATTTAGCTTTGAGAAACCGTCCCAAAAATAAAATCCTGTATTAACAAGTGCAAAAAACAAACAAAAAAGAAACTCCAAACATTAAAACACAGTGTATAAAATGGTGTGAGAAATTTAAGTCACCATACAGCCTTTTAGTCAATAAAAAGCTGTGTTCATGTGTCCTTGTTGTTTGGGTAGTGGCCCATTCTTTTCATTTTACCCAAAAGGTCATTCGAGATCTAAGGGTAAAGCGCTCAGTCCTTGCTATTTTTGACTGTAGCCATTTGGGCCTGTTGTGTTTTTATCATATAAGATGAATCCTTTCTTTTATTCCTCATTGGTTGAATTATCTTCCAAAGTTGTTATGCCTCCAAAGCCCAGTCCTGTTGAGTTCTGTGCTGCTGAGACTGTAAGTACTGTATGTAAGAGAATTAATACAAGAACACACAGTTTAAGTCTGCTGTTACACAGTCTTGATGCTGATGAAACTGGGAGCGATGTCCTGTGACACATTGTTGAGCCACTTGTTTTTATAGTCCCTTTGGATTGATGATCTGATAGTAGTCCCCATCTGACATCACAGCATTCTGGTTCTGCATTGGTTGGATAGTTTTCATAGAGCCCTGTAGGGTAAACACACAAAAAAAATTAAACATCAGGCACAAAAAGATTGGCAGAAGTTGGTAGGTCAAAGGAACAGTTGATAGTTTAGTCTAAGCTATCAAATCCATATCTTTGGGTTAGCCTGAAGCCCTCAAAACACTTGCATTTTGTATAATTAGAGTTGTTGAAGGGATATGCATCATCTAACAGGAAGCAGCATCAAAAGATCATTCAACAGAAGTGTGATGCTGAGCATGGCTGTGTAAAGAAACAGTGTTAAAAAGTAATTGTTGATGTTTGAATGATAAGGATATTTGAATTCTTCCTTTTTGGGAAGTAACAAGTAATGATGAAGTAACAACTAATCGAACTGGACATTTCTACAAAATTTGCAAGGATCTTGAAATTCTTCCTCAGTCTGTGAGTGCATACCAGTAATATCACTGTCCATGAAAAGATAGGCATTAAATAACAAATAATTGATATACTAACAATATTGACAATACTGATTGTCAAACCAATACAGATCCAACAGCTTCACAGGAACAGTTTCCAGACAGAGCTATTCAGAGTCTATTGGTTTACCTCAGGTGAGTCCTTCCAGCTGGGATGTTCTTTTTGGCATATCCCAGAGGTGAGAACAATCTTTCTGTGCCATTCAATAATTGGATCTCTTGATATTTCTGCCTATACATCTAGGCTATTTCTGCCTTTTATAACTTTACTGAGTTACTCAGCCTGATCGGATCATCAATTTTTGAACAGTCAGAGGAATACTGTCTTTTCCAAAAGACACTACTGTCTTTTTGGAAATGGTCAATACTGTCTGCATTACTATATAGGACACTAACATAACCAGCGTGTTCTGTTTACTTCTCACATATCTTCTTTTCTGATAAATTAAAGGAACTTAATTTAGCCTGTTTAACTAATGGTCAAATGCAAGAATGTCTAACATAATGGACAAACACCACTTCTCCATTTAAACTGATCTTGGAATAAATTTTGCAGTAAATAACTACTCTATGGTAGCGCTAGGTTTTACTAGGAAAAACCTATCTATGTTGAAATATTAGGATAAAGATTTTGAAAGCAGCTACATAATTGCTATAACTTATAAATTAACTTTTCGTCATGGAACAAGAATTACATTTTGTCTAAAGTATCACAGCAACGATGTTACTTTCAAAAAGCAATGCCTACAAGTTTAGGTGTAACATTCTTAGGTTCAGGCAGCAGACTGCCTGTTATTTCGTTAATAACCTGAAAAGAAAAGCAGCACACCTTAAAATAAGATAAAACTGAACTCTTTTGTTCCTACTTCCATAATATTGATCTGCAACTAAACAAAAAGTGCATTATGTATGCTGAGCATGTTAAAATGCAGATTAAATCTAGATGGCACTTTTTTACATAGCTGACACAACAGTCTACTGTTACACATGAGTCCAAGTAAAGTTGCATCTATTTTTGGATTCAAACAAGTTTTTAAAGATGCAAGAATGAGAACAGCTTGTTTGATTTTCTGTAAATTCAGGGTTTACTCTGTAGGAAATCAGGCCATTTTTGCATCTATGCAGTCAGACACTTAAGTCAGCTTACCAATGCTTAAAAATTATTTATTCTCTCTCAGATCATCACTGAATGTACTTCTCATTTTTTAAGAAATTCTGTTGCATTTTGGAACTTGTGGACAATTGTTTATTGCAAGTATAATAAAGCAATCTTATTGCTAACATATTTTCTGAGACCCACCTTTTGGTGATTGTGTGCGTAAGTGTGTTTTTAAACATGGTAACATACAGGAAGTGCCTCCCAAAGCAGGTAATTATACTATCTGTTCTGTGACTGCAGTAGCTCAAACTATTAGTGGTAATTGAAGAGACACAGAGAATGGTTAATGCTTTGATCCCACTGAGGCTTGTTTACTACTCAAACTGTATTTCCTGCCTTTCTTGTTATAGGAAAACCCAGACTTCCTTTGAAATCAAAGCCTATATATACAAGTTGGCAATCAGAAGGTTTTTAAATAGCTCATATACACTTACGGAATTATAAATAAATTGAAGACAACTCCACATTCAAAGCTGCATTGAACTTGTTCCTTAATGCAAAATTACATTTACTCTCTATTTCAATTCAGCAATTGAATTTAGGTTTTGAATTTGCAGTTACATATTTAATAATCAATTAACTACAGAACCACTATTCATATGACAGTTGCAGAACTTTTAGTTAAATTCAGGCAGAGCTTTTGCATTGAAGTGATAAAATTTCACAATTGTACTTCACCACATACTCGTTTGTAGCCATGAGTATCAGTTTTGGCCCCTTGGATCTAATCAGTCAGTATACTCAGTCAGAGAGTTACAAACCCGTGACTTACCAGAAATCCTGGAAAGCTGGCTACACCAACCTTGGAAAACCATGGAGAAAAAACCCTGTTTTGTTCTGTTAGGAAAATATTTTATATAGACAGAGAGTTTGGGATAAGGAATAGAAAGGATACCTTTACCCACCAAACCACAAAAGCTTCCCTCTTCCTCTTCTGTCTTTATAGTTCAGTTTGTAGACATCATTACTCTGTATTACTTGGATGTTCAGTAATTACATTCCTGAACAACTGTTACTGGCTCAAAACCTATTTTGCTTTTCACTTTTCACTTAAAATTCTCAGCTCTGGATCTCCATTTTCCAACTTTTCCCAGCATTCATATTTCATCAGCAGAAATCTTAGTCCACATGGAGGTTCTTGGCCCTTGATCTTAATCAAGGATCTAGAATTTGCCAGGATACTTTTTCATATCAAACCATTCTCCAGACATATATGCTATCGCTCATGAAGGTCATGTAAAAGCTATCTCTTTGCTTTGTAACCGGATACTTTTTTCACATGCAGATAACATTTTGAGGATCAGCACAGCAGTTATATCTGTAGGGAGTGTGTGTTACTAATGCTGATGCAAGAATTAAGGCTATTCCTTTGACTGAGATTATGTTAATGGAGGCATGACTGTAGATAAATCCCATGTATCCTGCTCAGCTGAATCATAGTGAAAGAAAAAGGAGTGAGCATCGTATTCACTTTGTGTAGAAACAGCTTTGGGGGAAAAACAGCAAATTGCACATATTTTCTTATGTAAGAATTAAAATCACAAAGACTGTCTATGGATGCATGGTCTGCCAATCAGCTCAATCATCAGCTAACACAGAGAATGTTGTGGTTTCTGCCTGAGCACTTACATTTCTTTTGCACAGGAACCAGCATGCAAAAGAGGTGGTTGCATTTCCATATCTCACTCCAACACTGTCAGGATGTGTCATGCTTGTAGCTGGATCTGTATCTGTAGCAGCTGGTCTGGCTTGGCCCACTTCTTCGTTTCTTTGCTACAGAAAGAGCTATGGAGCCATAGTATTCTGCATCTTCCAGTCACCATCAAAGGAAACTCGTCTGGTTGATACATTCGTTGTCATTGTTGGATAAGTAGTTTGGAAAGCCACAGAAATAAATCAGATCTTTTGGTATGTTATGTTTTTTTCCTCATTTTCTTTCTGTATAACTCTAAACTGTGGTCCTTTTTGCATAGATTTCTGATTATTGGCTTGGTATACCAAGCTTCTTGTGCTTGAAGAAAAGATCATGAACTAGAAGAAGAAACCAGATAAGTGGATGTAGTGTACCAGAAGTTTTGAATGCTCCATTTTATTGTGAAGCACAAAGTAAATAATGTCTGTTAAGTGTGATCCATCCAGCAGTGACATCATTGTACTAGTGAATGCCAATACTCTGCATGACATTTCTCTTTCTGAGGAATTATTTCTGAGATTTCAATACTAACATTTTCCAACTACAGAAGGCAAGAGAACACATTAGATATTATAAGACTAGATTTCACTGCTTGCTTACATCTGATCTGGAAGTCAGCTCTCTTCGATCTTATCCAGATGGTCTTCTCAATTTCTAAATTGCTGTGTCTGTGACACATTATGGTGCTTCTGTTTAGCTATGTAGTTTATACCCTTCATATTATAAAAAGTAATAAAATGAAATTTAGAAGAAGGCTTAAAGATAAATAAACTATTCTTTAGTGAAACAGATTATTCTTAAACTGCTGAATATGGCTGTTCAGCTCTTTTGAAAAGGCTAATTTCCATTTCAGACTCCATTCTAATTGTTGGATGAGATCTGTGTTGCTGTGTTTTAATTTTATTTTATCACTATATGTTGGTGACTATTTCAGATAATTGCCTCTGGAACGTTTTCCTGTGTCTATGCATCTACATTCAAGAAAAATTCATTGTGTTTCTTCACCATGCATGGATTTTTTTTCCCCTAAAATATGTACAGGACCAATTTCCTCCTGCCCATGTAAATCAGTGTTATCCTTGTAAAACTGACTGAGCTGCTGCAAGACAGAAAAATAAGCAAATAGGTGGCTTTCAAGGCTATACAATGAACTTTTTTAGCTCTGCTATGTTGAGATACAGGATAAGGGTGAGACAACTTGCTTCTAGCATTTCCCTCCCCCCTCTAGTTTTGCTTCTATTATGTACAGTTTTTGATCTAAAGGATTTACTACTTTGATATGATAGGAAAGGGTCATACATATCTAAGTACTGTGTTGCCATAGAAAGTTCAGGGATATCAATAGGTTAATTGCCTGGGTTGTTTTTATAGGAGAAGAACATTTGCAGCTAATAAACCCATTATAATATGGGACCTCATTCATGGGAAAGTCCCAATATTCAAGACTAGAAGAACACTGGACTCAAAAAGATGAGCTATTTGGCTGACAGATTCAGCTGCAAAACCGTGTCAAATTTTCCTTGTAAGCAGATCCATAGCTAGTAACGATTTAAACCATGCTTGTCAAACATGAACGGGATTTGTCTTGCTGTCTGTGTTAGCTTAGTATTTTGATATTTTAGGACCTACTAAGAGGTGTAGGTAGGAGGCAAATGGCATATTATTATGAGTTATTTTTAGAGTAAGAATTTGGGTCAAGTATATATATATTTTTGGAGTTTGCCAAGAACAACATAAAGCGGATTGAACTGAAGATTTTCTCATCTTGAATTGTTCTACAAAGAAAAGATAGATTGTGATGCATTCTATAGATCACATTTTCTCAAGGAAATTGCTTTTCAAATTACACTGAAATCAGGGCATCTGTTTTGAACCAGACACTCTATTGCTAAATCTGCTGGTGAAATCCAGACACACATCTGCCCCTTGAGAAGAAGCTGCAGTTAAAAGAATTGTTCCCAATACCTTTGTTGAGCTTTGTCTGGAAATAACAGAGGGTGCCATGCTGGTTTTGGAAGAAGCTAATGCAACACATCTCTGCCTTATTGCTGCTCAGTACATTCCCTTCCTTTCCTTCACAGAGGAGCTCTCAAGTGCTCCATTAAATTCCATGATATCTATTGTACAAGTGTGTGAGCACGTGGCTGGGATTTCCTCTTTGATATTTGTACAAGGCACAAAGAGACCATTAGCCTTGGTCAATACAAAGAAAGCCCTTAGCAACACTGGTAGCCCTAATTCTGGACTCTAAAGCAGTCCAGATTTGGCACATGGATAGCAGTTTTGGGAATGTTCTCCCAGCAGCCAAAATAGGCTATGTCTGTATTAACAAGTAGTTTTGGGCAAAAGGAGATTTGTATAATGAAACAGCTGATGCTGAGTATCTCATGTCAACCCTGAGTGCATTTGAGGGGTTTTTACCTCACTCTAGCTCTAGGTGATTCTGTAGACCAAATCTGCATTAGTGGTTGGGACGTGCTAGATATGGTCCTGGAGCACATCTCCTGGTTTAGTTTAATCCAAAGGAACCCAGTTCATATCCTCCAAGAACTCTCCCCAGCACAAGTCAAACAGCAAGGAGTATGAACAGGAGATTTGCTTCAAAAGTACACTCCTGAACTAGATTGCTAATGTGGATGCAACTGCGGCTTTGGTGTTGATAGCATATCCTGGCTGCTCAGGGAAGTGCCACGTGTGCGGAAGAGAGGTACTCTTCTCCCCTCTCTTTGGGCATCTCTGCTGCTCATTTGGTGGAAACTGAGCTCTCATGTTTTCTGTGTTGGGCAAACTGAAGGCCTGAATGGATAGTTTTGTCTATGAAGAAAAACATTTATGGCCTCTGCATCCTCTCTCTGTCTCCACTGGGAGATGGCAGCCAGTCAAACAGAAGCAGTTCATGGGCTGCACCAGTCCCCAGGTCAGCTGCTGGACCACATTACTTTGGAAGGCACAGGAAAAGCAGGAGTTGTGAAGTATTACCAGTCTCTTCCCATACATGGAGTATACATAGAGTATGGGAAGAGAGTACAGAGAGTCATACATCTTTCAGCTCTCTTTTCACACTCAAAGAGCATGTGTGAAAGAAATCTTCCACATCTTCCATTCATACTGAGGAAAAAAAGGAAAAGATAACTACATCTATGAAAGAAAACAGTCCCACTGGTATGCACATTGTTTTCACAGGAGTCACAATTAAAAATCTTGACCTGAAACTGCATGGGACTCACTGATTGTAATCTGTCATTTGTGCGTGTGTCTATGCCTAAACACTATTATTATCTCCCTTAAATAAGATTCTGTTTTGCATGGGCAATTCTAGACATCTGAGCTGCAGATTAGATGAAACATTAGATGAAACCACTAGAAACTTTAATTATATGGACATAAACTCCAAAGGTCTAAACTGAAAGCAACCATTCAATTTTAATGAATATGAAAAACAGTGTGTTCCAGAGCAGTGCCTGACGGAAAGACGGACTTCTTTCCATTTCCTAGAAGAAAGCGGGGAGAGGGGAATCCAAACTTCTTTCTAGCTAACTGCTTGTTTCTATAATCAGAACCACACTGTGATTCTGATTGTTTCGATTAATCTCCCAAGTACTTTTGCACTGCAGTTGTCCCACATCCTCACATGCATTTCTACAAAAGACAAGTTCCATTGATACACAACTAGTGTAGCATCCCCTCTCCTTTTCCCACTATCTGCTTTCATTGGATGTAATCAAGTAAGACATTCTCAGGCTAGAATACTTCTTGTTCATTATACCAGTCCTTCAGGAATTTCCAAGAAGTCATTATTAACCCATATTATAACCTACAACTTTTTTGTTTGTTTGTTTTGTTTTCTTTTGTTTAATGTGATGGTGTCAAAGGGCTGGAAGAGAGCTAGTACACCACCTCTGTGTGTGATTCTTAGTCACAATTATGGCTCCAGCCTGCTCCCTAGAATGACTGTACTTATAACCATATTTCCTTTTTTTTAAGCATTTTTTAAAAATACCTGTTTAGGAATTCTAAGATAACAATGACTGCAAAATTTCTTGGGGAAAAAATAGCCAGTCCTATGCTGTTTTCTCAACACATGGACCTCCCAAGGAAGGATAAAACCTTTGTTATTATTTCTTTTTACAGTCCCCAGTACTTTTTGTGGTTTTTTTTTTTTTTACAGCCTCCAATCTCGAGAAAATCCTGCCCTGAAAGAAAAAGAAAAAAGGTCGGTGGTTTCCCCGCCCGGCGGTGCCGCCGTGCCCCCGCCGCCAGCAGGCGTCTCCGCGGCCCCGCTCGGCGCTGCGGCGGGAGGCGGCGGCGAGGGGAGGCGGCGGCTGGGAAGCGCCGCGGCAGCTCCCGGCGACATCAAACCACCCCAGCCTCTTATCCAGCTGCAACTGGGAAGCGGCATGTCATGTTTATATGTACATCCTGCACTCTCTGCCGTAGTCAACATCGAATAAAAACAGCTATCGCCGGTACACCTTTTCCTGTTACTTGCCTTCCGTGGCGTGTTGAAATGTTTTATAGAAATCAAGCCTCTGTCTTTCCATTAACCTACTGGACCTTAGAGGAAATAGTCTGTTACCATGGAGAGGAGGAAGGGAAGCCCTTATTATAAAACTATTGCTTCTAAAACATTATTAAAGAAAATCAGAATCCACAAATTCTTGATGTTTCTCAGAGATAAATTATCCTATAAGCAAAGGGGCTCCTTTTTTTCTCCAGACAATATTTTATAATTAACAGTGTTCCTTAGCAAGCCAGCTAGTCTTTCATTAGTTTCATGGGGGAAAAATATCATACCAACATAACCTAATTCAGTTACTGCTGTATTTCTCTGAAAATGTAAGTCAAAAATTCAAAAAAGGACCTGTAGCATTTCTCTCCATGGGATACCATCAGAGTCAGGAGCAGCAGAGATATTCAAGCCTAATTTAAATGAGTGACAGGCTGTGGCAAAATGCCATTCATGAGGAATCCCTGAACATAAAGTTTGCTCCTGCTGTGTTTCCTGCAGCAGAGCTCAATGGTGACCGGCTTCACAGTGAACTTAGGTTGAATGGAGACACCAGACAACCAGCTATAACACCTAAATATCAAATAGAAATACCTTTGACCTGACTCTTTTGGTTTTTGCCAATGCATTTCACCCACCCCAGGAAGAGCAGGATCAGTAATTAGAAATCCCAGAACATGTCTGCCAGACAGGAGCTCACCAAAATTGCAGCAAGAGGTCCCTCAAGACATGGGTGACCTGCTTTCAGTTGCTTTTCTGCAAAAGGAGTTCAAGTTAACCGTCAAGCCACAAGCTATGCTGAGGTAGAGTATTTTGTCTGATGTTGAACTCACCATACTTAACATGAAATAATTCTGTTTTCACTAAGCTGTAGAGAAGTGTAATTCTTTAGTCCCACAGCAGATATTAATCTGATTTCTCATTGTTTAGTGTCAGGAAATGCTCCTACAGTGAGCTGCCGATAATAACAGGGTGACAATGGGCCTGTATTCCAGACAAAGTTTGAATTGCAGCCTCATACCTCTCCTCAGCATCTTCTCTTGCACACAACTCCCTAGTGCCAGCATGCTGACTCCTATGGTTCCACAAATACAAGCTCTGCTGATGCTGAGGGTCTTGACTCAAGAGGACAAAAAGTTCAACCAAATATTAGTTAGTGGACTGCTGAGATGAGATTCAGGTCACCCTGGTTTTAAGTCTCTGCAATAAGACCTTGGTGACTAACAGCAGCTACAGCAAATAGAGTGCAGCTGTTAGCAGGGCATAGAGGGCTAGTCAGCTCATCAGGTGCAGGAGACTATTAGGCTGAATTAAATAGCTCTCAGCTCTACTGACTACACCAGATCTTCAGTGACTCTAGTGAGTGCCTAGTCACAAGGTTTATGTGTAGATACCCATACCCACACTACTAATACCTGCAATAAAATGAGTTTAATCCTCCCCTAAATCTGCTTTTCAGCCCAAACTCAGAGATGTTGACTGTTAGTAATCTTTGCAAAGTCATCTATTTCATCTGTTTTAGGAATGAATTTGGACTTGGAGATATACTATGAAAATGAAGAGGTGGATATGTATTTCCTAAGAGATTTTCTGAAATAATTACTAAGACAGTTTTGTTTATTGTTTGTTTGTTCTTTGCCATTGTGTATGTATGTAAGTATGCACACGTGTATATACATGCACACACACACACATATATATTGTATACGTTATAAATAAAAATGTCCTAAGTCTCTCACTTCAGCTTTTACTGTCCTATCTTAAAATGGAAAATAATGCTCATTTGCTTACTGTGTATGCATATTGGAAGGCTATTAATATTCACAAAACGCATTGAAGTGAAGTGCTAAGCACCATTACCTTATTGATGACTACCAAATTGTAACTCAGCTTACATTTCATTATATTGTCTTTTGCATATGGATGGATATTGCTTGATTGTGTGCAATAAGCTTAATCTTCAAGAAGAAATACAGTAAATATCTTGCTACTAGAACTCCCTTAAATCCAAACACGGGGTATAAGGTGAAGCGAGTTGCCACAAACATGTTTGCCTCTGAGATGTTATGAAGCAATTATGGGTTTTTATATTTTACTCTGGTTTTAAGTAGCTTACATTGGACAATTCATTTAGTATCAAGCTTTCCAGTGGAGCCCTAATTTAAGGTGGAGGCTGTCTAATTTCAGTTATTTGGACCAGGTTGCCAAATGATCTGTGTTGAAATGCCCTTTTACTGATTTAGTGGGAATAAATTGCCTAAATATCTTCAAGATTCTCAGATGATTCTCTAGGCACCAGAAATCTGCAGATAACATTGACACGAGCTGAAATTTTGTGTGGATGACTCCAAGCCAGTCTTAACAAGAGTATCTGAGATACCTGAGATGTACTAAAGGTATTTCTTGCCTACCATGTCCTCTCTGGGTGGATCATTCTGGGGTAGTGTTTGAAGCAAAATGGAATGTAAAAGAAACCAAACCATTTTATCAGTCAATGCATAGACCTATATTAGCAATATCTTTTAAAATTAAAATACTCACAGAATGTAACAAGACTCAAGAAGAGACCAAAAGATCAGTTCTTCACAGGTGAACAGCTGATTCTTAAAATTCTTCACTAGTGAAAGACCTTTCCTTAGACATTTACCTTCCAAGAGCTTCTGCACAGTTTTAAATGCTGTGGCTCAGAGTCTTCATTTATGTGACATAAGAATGCAGGTGAACAAAGGTGAATATACTACAAACTGGACTTGCCTTTCTCTTTTTTTCTGAATATTGCATGACACAGCCTCTTTTCTCTGAGTACTGCATGATGTAGAGCAACAAAAATTCTCTACCAAATTTTTACGTGTAAAAAATAACCAGAACAAATTTCTTCTAGTGATTTTATTTTGTAAAGTTAATGACTGTGGCAAGCTGTAGTGTAAATGTGCCTTACTAAATCTGGGCTCAAATCCTAGCACCTCCAGGAAATCTTTGTGATGAGGAATACCTTCAGGCTGTCATAGTTAGAGCTAATGGAAGAAACATTATCCACAATCTCCTTCACATTTAGACTTACGAAAACAAGTGAAATTAGCTTTTCTATACTATACCTGTACAGATGAAACTTGATAGTCCTCCATAGATGACATCATCATTGTCTGGTAATATAAAGGGACACCTCGTCTGAACCTCCAAACAGTATTGCTTGCAAGGAATTCTGTTGCTGCAGTGAAACTGTGTGACTTCAAAATACTGGGAACAGAGCCAGGCTTTGTAGACAGTCTGGAAAAAGAGAAGAACCAGAAGTATAGATGGATGACAATAGCACTGTCATTAGAGGAACATACTGTACTACACACCTATATTAATGCTGCTTCTGAAAGCAAATTTTGAGAGACTATCACCTGAGTAAAACATACTCTTGACTATCCTCCCACTTCAGAAACAAAAACTCCAGCGAAGTCACTTAAAAGCAACAGTTAATCAGGACCAGGCTTATGCTATTATTTTATCTTAGTTTGTAAACAGGTATGTCTCCTAGATGGACGCTTTTATTAGACACATGCACGCATGCCACACACCCTTGTCCCTGTACCTTATCATATACAAACTGAGATCCTAACCTCATTTGAAGCTGGTTTGCGAAAAACATATGAAAGTAAGTGCAAGAAAGAATTTAAAACTGGGCTGTTTTATTTAATCATATTCATCCGTCCAGAGGCCATCTCTGTTCTTTATAACATCTAGAGCTAAGCTATCAGATCGCAACAGATGGTGCTGCTTCCCTTCAAATAAAACCTTACCCAGTCCACAGCATTAAAACACACATTAGGGTTCCTGAATGCCAACAGCTGTAGACTAGGGGATAAATCCACAACAGTGAGGACCAATGTCTACATTTGGGAGCTAAAAGGAACACATTAAAGATTCTGTCATCTGATGCTGTGTAGCCATGGCTGCAGGACCTGTGATTATTACAATTATTATCATTATTTAAAAAGAAAAGCAAAATAAAGAGTTGATTTTAGTTTTGCCTGTTCCCTTCTGAGCAATGGTCTTTGTCATAAGAATTAAACTAGCCTTTTGGACACAGAAAAGTTTCACACGTGATCATACAAAAATAGATTGGACACCAGGCTACGAAGGTGATGAAAAACCTGTATGACTGAGTACAGAGAGGTTTGCTTGTTTTCCATTTTATTTTCCACTTATCTGTTTTGAAGTACATTATTTACTGGCTAGATACTTGCTATCTAGATTGTTATATTACAAAAATTTCCTTTCTGTGTTCATTCAGAATATCTGAAAAGCTTGGTAACTACCTTTCCTTTATCACAGGCTGAAAAGCAATATAGTCAGATGATTATTTTCCTTCTTCCTAGACCTGTTTTTAATAAAAAAGGAAACTTAGATTAAATTTTTAAGCATTGAAAATTCAAAAACTGACACCTGAAAAGAGCAATCTAGCTGAGAGTTTGGTTTGATTTCATTATGTTTCATCTCATCAGTTACAATTTTTATTAGTGTCAGAGCAGCTTAAACTGTGTAATTAATTTCACTGTATTAGTCCCAGAATCACAAAACTTTTATCTCAGCTTGTTTGCAACAGTGGCAGGTATGGGTAAGGTTGCTAGGTGGTAAAGTGAAGCCTTTATCACTTATCTGTGGTTTGTGATTATCTCTTTATAGCAGCTTTTGCCTACTGCATTCTTTAGAACATGATTTTTTTCATTACAAATTCAATTTTAATTGTTTACAAAGGTTTCTTATCCACAGTAAATGATTAATGAGAAGGAAGACTAGGCGATGTGTGTACTTTTTGTTCTTAAATAAAATTCTAAACAGCAAGTGGTTTTAACAGTGTTGACTATATCCCCTACCACACTTTTAATGCTTCAGTTGCTATGTTGATACTTGCGACAATAAAAGAAATAAAGTAATTGTTTTTCTATTTTTAATTAGTCATTGAGCATAGTCTATTGGTTGGAGACACGAACGCTGGCTCTGATAACAGATAAATATTCACAGATGTTCTGTCCTGATCACTAGCACTGTAGATCCGTCCAGTATGAATCCACATTTTCTCTTCATAGAATAGATCTAAGAGTAGTAAGTTGGTTTATGAATCATATTTGAAAATTTGCATTAGTTTACAGGGCGTGTATTGAACAGCACACCATATATTGTAACAAGAAAACGGGCAAACCCATGTGTCTACTTAAACAAGACAGGAAATAAATGTTTATTCAAGAGCAGAAGTAAATAATGCAATCATAGGCTTCTGTGAGCATTTTTATGTATCCAGTCTCAGTTTGTACACATCATCTTCCTGCTCTGATTCACAAGTCCTCAGCTTTGGCTCAAAACTACATTTGAACTCTTGTCCGTAGCTTTAAAGAATGCATGAGTATACCTATTCCAGAGATCTATTTCTCAGATAAGTGTCTCCCACTCTCTATCCTTTTTATTGCAGCCCCTTTCAATCTTACTGCAGTCTATATCGAGATTTTTAATATGATGGTCCCATTTTGCTCTGTTTTAGCCAGTAAGGCTACATGGAAACTAAGATTTTCAGAGTTCTGTCTGGATATGAACTTAGGTCATATCTCACTTCAGGATGAGATGCTGATACTTATAAGCTTTCCTACCCCCATGCTCTGGTTTCTTCAAAAGATACTTCAGGTTTGTGGGACAAGATACCTCTGCAGAATACTGTAAGATGTCCAAGAAATAGTAGGTGAAACCCTCAGGGCATCCTGAAAACCAGCCTAGAAGATAGGAGATGCTGGTCTTCAGTCCTTCCCACAAAGATCCTCCATTTTTCCAGGTCTTTTTCAGGCCTGAGAAGTGACATGAAAGAGTCTGAGCAGTTGGAGGAGTGAACATCATGGAAAAGCACCAATTTAAGACTTAAGTACTTATAGTGCATCTGAGGTGGAATTTAAAGTCACATCTAGATAAGGAAAAAAAAAAGGTCAAAGCCAGATTTGAGCACTAGAGAAGGTTCACCCATAGTGCTTAGCTGTTAGCCCACTGCCTCCACAGCTTTGGCCTGTGCTAACTCATACATTTCCAGACAGTGACCAGCCGTCGTCTGGGAAAAGGCATATTGTAAGCACTGCACCCAGTAAGCAGTTTTGATACGGCCATGCTGTTCTTTGGAGGAAAAGGAAAAAATGTAGGGGTCTGCAGATGAACTGTGCTGGGCCAGCTGGTAGACCAGAAAGTAGTCCCTCTTCACTCTTACTTGGTAGTACAAATGTGATTTAAGTGCCTGCTTTCCCAACAAAGACCCCAAATAACTCTTCTTGGACATCTTAGACTTTCTAGGCACCAAAGGTTTTACATAGAAATCTTCCTTTCGCGCCTAAAGATGTGCTACCAATGAGGCAGTACAAAAGCGTAAGAACTGATCTCATATTTGTGCACACCACTCACTGCTCAGCAGCCTTTGCATGAGTCCGCTGACCCAACTGAGTAAGTAGATCCAGAGCAGTCCAAAGTCTTTTCTTTGTTTCAATGATAGTGAAAGGTGACTTGTTTAGCTTAAATATTAGAAGCCTGTGATATGGAACTGAAATGTATTGAAATTTTTTGAAATTTTCCTAATAGCAAAGCAGGTATTATGGCCTTTGGTCAGCCAGTATTCCTTCTTATACCCTGTAAAAGACAGGTTTTGGTTGGCTGGGAATTCTGCTCTATCTCCTAGCAAATCCCAAATGCTGTTTTCCAGAGTTTTAAAACATGCCCTGTATAACAAGGCCTGAAGCTATCAATGAAAATACACATTGGCTTGCATTTTGAGTATGGTATGCACTTTAGCAACTATGCTTTGATAAGAGGATATTTTTCCTTTTTTAAAGGACATTGATGGCTAAACCCAAAGATTTATAATCACAATAAATGATTCTCTTAAAAAATATTGCATATAGAACATTTTAAAGTATTAATTACATTCTATTAGTATTTTTCTATGTAATTTTCAGTGTGCCAATTGAAAATGAGTTTTACTCATCCAAATGGAGAAAATATGTTGTGATACATATGTTAAGCATTTCATGTCTTCTATATGGTGCAATTATTTTTTATCTTACTGAAATACAAAATATATTGTATATGACCATTTTGAGGGCAGTTTTCTTTTCCTTTCTTTCTGCTCTTCTTGTAATTAAACATTGCTTGCCTGGTTTTTCTTTTTTTTTTTGCCCCTCTCATTTCACATCTGTTCTGAATTGCATGATATCAGTTGCTGAGCTGATCTGATCCCTAGGTATTTATGAAAAATAAAGTCAAGACTCCCACACTTTCTTTTAGAGAACTTAAGAAAGGATGTTTCTTATTAAAATAAATATAAAATATAAAATATAAAATATAAAATATAAAATACAAAATATAAAATATAAAATACAAAATATAAAATATAAAATATAAAATATAAAATATAAAATATAAAATATAAAATATAAAATATAAAATATAAAATATAAAATATTCCTGCCATTTTTTTTCCACGTCAGTGCTTCATCCTTGCAACATAGCAACCTAGCAAACAACACATCCTCCTCCTAAGAATTACCAGAATGTTATCTTTATTTCTCACATAAACTATGGCATAATGAGACAGATAAATAACTAATTTCTGGAATATTTCTCTGCAATGTAGCTTAACTGCATGTATGGGAAGTCTTTAAAGTGGCTTCAGCAAATTGTGGGTCACTGACAAAAGGTATAGAAGATCTTGTTTGAGGACATTGATACAATACTATCTTTGTCTTCCTGTGGCGGCATAATCTTTGCCAAAATACAGCCTTCCTTCTTAAGCAGATGTTATTGCTCCAAATCAAAATAAGTCAAAAAAGGAAAAAAAAAACCAACCCAAAATCTAGAATGATAGCACCTCTTGTAACCAACCGGTTAGCTACTGCCTCTCATGCAAAAACAGTCACATCTAAGCGTCAACAGGTTTTGTGTGTGTGTGGTCATATGGGACAAAGTCAATCATCTGCCTCATAAGGTCCACGAAAATGTTCACAGCTGAGCAAAGTGCCTCACTACTAGGATTCCAAGACCCATCCCTCTTTTCTGAAGTCTAAAGCTTAAAAAGGCTGTATTACAAATGATAGTTGATATGAGTTGTTCTGAACAGGAAAATTTATAAAAAGTAGGAGCCAATGAAAAATTCATAAATGCCCATTTTTATACACTGTTTTCCCTTATCTCCTCTATGTTTTCTGTTTTCTATTTCAGGATGGTATGCATGCACTCTGGTTCTAAGTGATATTATGACATTGTATTCTGGCTGCTTCCTTCATTCTGCTCTCTGCACTTATATTGGGTTTTCTCTGAAGACAGAGAAAAGATGGAAGGTGGATGTGAGGAGAAGACCATGTGTTAAATAGCCAGAGGCAGGGAAAATCCTCCAGATTTTCCATTAAATAAAGTTTTCTAGAGCAAAATTCTTAGTCCTTCAAAACATGTGCTTTCTCAAGATTCAAGTCAATAAAACAAATGTCTTGGATTACATTTCAAGGAAAGCAAAGAGGGGCTGTGGCAGCAATAGACAAGGCTTTCACTTTTATATTTCCTCAATTAAAGAAGAAAAAACTGAAACTAACTCCCAACATGAACTGAACTAAACTGGGTTATAAGATTGGGAAAGATATATAAATTATAGAGAAAATATAAGGATACACAACTATCAACAGTTTTTGAAGAAACAAGAGGAAATCTAGTCATTTTCACACAAAATCAGAACTTTAGAAGACAAAAGCATAATTTTTATTAATAGATATCTCATGAATTTAAGTCAAGCCACCAAAACCAAACACAAAACTAACACATAACATAGATTTTGGATTTCTTAAATTTATAATTTCTGCTACATATTACGATTTTATATATATGTTGCATGCATATAATACAGAAAAATAATTAAAATGGACTTGTGTTTTCAGCTGGTTTGGGAGATAATGAAAACCTTTGAAAAATCATAGTTGCTAATAGAAATCTGGCAGACTGTTCTCAGAGAATAGAAAAACCCATGTTTTCCTGTTGGTTTTGATTTTACTTTTTTTTATCAAGAGAAAGAACTCAGATAAATTAGATTATTGCAATTTAGAAAAAAAATTAGAAAAAATGAGATTATCATGGCAACAACATACATTGAGTAAATAACTGTATAGATCTAAATATCTCATCTTTTTACCATGAACAGAACTTTAGGCACTGTATATTTGAAAGAGATACAGTCCTGGCTATTAGACAAGACACTATGTTGGAAAGATTGTATCACGCAAGAATAAGGTGATCTTTCATATACAGAAGCATAGCTACAAAATCTCAGAAGGGTTTAGTGGCAATTTTGCTCACCTAAATAAATTAAACCTACACTACCTTGTTCTTGTAGGAAAACACTGAAAAATTACACTTTCAAAAAAGTACACCAGTCAATGCTGGTTTTATATACCTGTATTCATATGCATGGATGCCTACCCAGAATGATCATCATCAAAATCTTCTTGGCATTTGTAAATGATTAATAATGATAAAAATATATTATTAATTAATCAGATCAATTCATTATTTGGCAGTCCTTTTATTTCTACTGCAAGAGTTTCAAGCCAATGTCTGGAAGCAGAAAAAATATTTTATGACTTCAGTGATCAAGCACCCACCACAAATAACCAGTTTCAGCAATTCAAGGAATGAATACTTCACAAACAAACGAGACACTAAACTGAATTTGCTTGTCAAATCATTACAGGTAATAAATAGATTCAGTGCTAAGAAGAAAGCAAGGTTGTGTGTGGAGAATTCTGAGAAACTAAAAGAGCACAGTGTGTGCGTTTTCTCTCAGGACATCAGGAAGAACACTTATTTTTGTCTCTTTGTGCGGAATAGGAGTCCAGATATTGCCCCTTTTTAGGCTATTCTGTGTATCGTATGACATGTGAGGTTGGATGGTGTCTCAGAGTTATTCTTTCTGGTTCTGAAAGGCCGTCAGACAGAACTATTAGGTAATAACAACTACATTATTTGCCTAGAGAGGAGCCAATAGCTGCTGTCTACAACATGTGCCGTATCACCAGGTATAACAGTGCATTGGCTGACCACAGCCCTGATCATTACACCAGCTGGCTTGCAACTGGCTGTGCCTGCACAAAACTAATTTTCATTGTATGACCATTATTTACTAAGACTGCAAAAATGATGGGAAGATAAAGTCGTATTTACTATGCATATATGCCCACAGTCTCTCTCCCTCCCCCCTCAGTCTCACTCACTCATACATGTACAATACATGTGATTCTAAATAACCCAATTTCTGTCAAAACAGACTGAATACATAGCCTGAATCATCTGAGTCACACCGCATGAGATGTATCAGTAGAGCAAAATGGAAAAGCTCAATCAGCTTCATTCTTTACGTCTGCCAATTCTTCATAGTTTTCAAGAGATTAATTCAGCTCTCTTCTGCCCCTTCCCCTGTCATTCCTGACTGCTATTGACATCACAGTTCTTAACGAACAGCATGAAATTTCCAGGAAGTACTTACTTTAGCTCTTCTCCATGAAAATGACGTTTTTTTTCTCACTGAACAAAAATTTGATGTTACTGGCTGGGTTGTCAAAATAATAATACGAAAGGGAACCTAGAGATCATCAAATAGCTCTTACTGTGTAGATGTGGAGGATGGCGGGAGGGAAAGAAAGTAGGAAGAGAGAAGTCACAACAGAAACTCTCTCTCAAAATGGTAAATTTTCTGAATCAAAATAAATTTTAACTGCTTTGCACTGATGCTTTGCAACCATATTCATTACTCAGTGTGAAAATAAAGTCTTCAAACAGAGAACAACTTAATAATTTCACCCACCAGTTGAAAAGGAAGAGGCCCCTCATGAACTTCAGAGGCACTCTGTTCACTGACATTTTCAACCACATCAGGAAATTGTACCTTATTGGGATAAAGGAATTAACAATATTGCCTTGAGACAGTGTGATATGATTCCAGTTCAACTTCTCCCAAAGCTTGCGAGTATTTTGAGCTAAATTCTGCAGTATTTATGTATACTGAGGAGTACCTCAGGCTGTGACTGACTTGATTTTTCCAAGAATATTCATGGAATAACTTATTACGTAAGCTGAGCTTTTTCAGCAGAACTGGACACAAAACCAGCATTCATTTGAAAAAAAAAAAATATTCTGGGTTGCAGAATAGTGATGTGGCCTTCAAGTATTTCCTCAGTTCCCCAGTGGTCCCCAGCCCATGCTGACTCATTGACAACAACAGTGAATAAGCTGTGTACGGAGATCCTGTTAGCCTCAGTTTTAGCATATGATTTTCTGTAGCCAAATGTAACCTTAAAGATTCTAGTATGCAACATACTGCCTATATGCAACAGGTGATGTCTACTTTACATGTCTAATCCCTGCCTGATTCATAGAATTATGAATGCATGAACTATTTAAAGACATTATATGTGCATTTAAAGTTAAAGCATATGTTTAAATCCCATGCTTTGCTTTTTTTTTTGTCTGGGTGAATTGTTGTGTTATTCTGTGACATTATCATAATCCATAATGTTGTCTCTTCTAAAGATTCCATCTCTACATTTCTATGAAAAAATTTTAAAGTATCTACTTCAGCCTAACTACCTTTACTTCATTTTAGTTTGTTTTACTACCCCATAACCTTAAAGGGTAGGGTCACCAGGTATATTAGGGAGTTAAAAATAGTAGTAGTTCTCTTCATGAGCTAAGATGTTGTCAATAATGGAGTTGGAGAAAAGCTACTGGTAAAGGTTGGAAAACCTTCTATGCCTTCACTTGCCCCAGTAAAGACATCCACTCATCTACTCAGAACTGTGCCTGAACGTTGGCCAGGCAAAGATGAATGAATCAAACAATATATATATATAGGAAATAAGGGGAGGAGATCTTAATGTAATTATGGGTTTCATGCCAGCAATGAGGGACCTCAGAAGAGCACGCCTATTTTTTTCTGTGATAAAGCTTTTGCTGTAAAATTCACTTTAAATCTTATGCATGCTGTACAGCAGAGAAGTAATAGCTACTGTCACCTACCAACTGTCTGTACAGTGCAGTCTCCAAAAGGCTTTTTATATTTGGATCACCAGGGTACTCTGTATTGGTTTGAGTGACAGTGCATCTTCTTTAAGAAACACTTGGGTCAATCTCAGTGTCTGCTTTGTGCATCAGGACCTGAGATATCATGCTGTACATGCAGAGATGTCTTTTAGATAGCTTACAAGTGTATTTTATATAGACTACACAACCAAAATATAGATGGCTAACTGGTACAAGATCTGATTAAGTCTGACAAGGGTAGTGTGACAAATGTGAACTCCCCCAGGAACTTTGTCAGTTTTGAGCAGTAAGGACTGTCTGACTTCAGGAAAAGTGCATTTTGCATGCATACTATGGAATAAAAATGTTACAGAGATCCTTCTGCCCATGAGAGCTGCAGGACTTCTGGTGGCGTTTCTCTTCTGCTGACCTTCATTCCCAGTCCTGTTCTGAGACCATGGGCAGCCTCAGGATAGGGCTGGCTAAGCACACGTATAGTGCAGAAATAATGAATGGATAAGAGGGATCGATCCTCTGTAAAGCATCTTTGCCAATAAGAGTCAGTGGCACAGTCAGGTGATTAAATGTTCTTCATTGCATGCAGTAGAAAAACATATAATAAAACAATGGCTTTCAAACATGTGGGCTGCTGAAAATAAGATATTTCACAGGAACAGGCTTTCAAAGAACAAAAGTTAAAAAACCTATAATTTTAATTTTATTTCAATACTATCAAAATCAAACAATTTTGTCTGGGGAAATATTTCTTAATAAGGTTCAAACATTTCTTTCCAAAAAACTGTTGTTATTCTGTTTATGCAGATAAACATTGGTCATAAAACATTCATTTAAATACACATCACACTCTTTTGTGCTTGATTACATTAATATTGACTCAAAGTTGTTCTGCTTTGTGGAGAAGTTGCTTTGTACATGCACACTCCCCCCCTTTTTTTTTTCTGGGAAATTCTAATTTTGATTTTGATTTTTTTAATCTAATCTAAAATGAATACAAATTAACAGTCTGAGTTTCCTGTAGAACAGACATATTTTCCAGTTATTCCATTCTACGTGCATTTTTAAAATTCCTTGTGTTAAAAGACTGCACCAGGAAATGAGAACGTCTGTTTCATATTATGGAAACTTATGCCTGAAATTTACAGTAATTTGGGAACAAGCACATCTGTCTGGTGGTTATTTTAACCTTTGATATTATTTATATTTTATTATAATGAATACTTTCTGTATCTGCATGATTGGAATATCATAAGATAAATATTTTAATACTTATCCAGAAGATCTTGATGCCAGTGAATGCAAACTATTGAATTAAGAGACAAAAACTTTTAGTGTTTCCTAAATGAAGGTAAATTAAATAAGTAAACTTGTTTCTTTCCCTATTTTACCTATTATATGAATAATTTCATTTGAAATACATGCATGCTATTTTATTTGAAGATAGAGGAAAGGTAAACCAAGGTTGAAATTTATTTGCCAGAACATTGTTGATCTTATCTTCAGTTCATATACTACATAACAAGAGTTCTTTTAACCAAATACAAATGAGAGGAATGACAAGCTGCTCTGCTCACATCTTTGTTATTTATATTGGAAAAGACAACCAGAAAGATGCAAATATACCAGCTTCTAATACAAATATGTTTCTTTGATTATGGAGAAATTATTGCAGAGGAGATGGCATCAATGTCTCACTGACACTTTGGTAATCTTAAAGAGAAATTAGACACAGATATAGAAGAGATCTATAATGTTCCTATCTGCCAAAATAAATTAAGCTTCTGCAAGGACCAGATGTTGTGCAAAAACCAGATCCACCAGCCCTATCTTTCTGGTGATTAGCCAACAAATCAACTGGGGTCGTCATAATGATTAACTTCACTGTTGTTTTATAATACCCTAAACCCAGAACTCATCATCTGTATTAGAATTCAGTCTTAGCTCTTACTTAATATCACAAAGAAACTTTCTTTTGAAGATGATAAACAACCCTTTGGGTGAGCTTAAAGTAAATTGAAAATTAAATAACTCATTACAGAAATAAGTAGTCTGCTAAAAAGTAAAAAGGGGTTACTAGCCTTTGATTTTGTGAGCTTAATAGTACTCCATCTAATCAGACACTGTATTAAAATGTTCAAATGATTAAAATAAAACAAATTAATAATCCTTAGAGTATCTGATCAGCTTCTCTGGAAGATCTTAGGACCACTGACTTCAAGTCAGTTTGCAAGGGGCAGGGGACTGTTTTAAAGTTTTACTGTCTCTTCTAAAAATACATCTGAATTCATGAGCCAAGCGACCTGTCAAGGCTGGAAAGTCTTTGCATTCAACTCTGCTCTCCAGCACTTTAAAAGTGATGGTAGTCTATATAAATCAGCTGAACATGACATTATTCAGAAGATTGATACTGCTGACTACCAGTGTATGCAGGAGGCCAGGACAGTCTCTATAACCTCTGCTTCCTCAAATTAAGGACATGGTTTTCTCTGCCTACAAAGCTCCAGTGTTGTTCAGAAGAGACAATCCCTTATGGGCCCAGAGGGCCTCCAATCAACTTGCAACAGCTGCTGCAGATTCCTGGCAGGTGAAGGGACTTGTCATAGGCTGATATAAACATACACAGAGAAATAGTTTTCTGTGCCTTGAATTTCTCTTTCCATTTGGAATTATAACCTCTTTAAGCGTAAGACTTATTCAACTTTGATGTTGAATTTTCTTCTTGATCATGAAGATTGAAAAGTTTGTCTAAATCCAAATAAGCATTCAGTAAATAAGTTGACAAAAGCCAAAGGCAAGGAGTCAATGAATCCAGAAGAAATAAGAAAATTAAGGCTCCAAAGGTAAGACAAATGCTTTAGAACATGAAATTTATTAAAAAAACCCAAACAGCCCAGAACTCATAAAAATAGGAGCCTGTCATAGTGTAGACTCTTATAAATGATATAATTTGTATCACCAATGCAAGTTTATTTTAATCATGGTCATTTGAAATTGATTAGAAGAACATTATTGTGTTGTAAACTATCTAGAGACAAAGCAGATGATTGGCCTTACTCTTTTCTCTAGACATTTTTGAATGCAGGAACAGGGCTAGAGATGCCACTGCACTATGCTACATTGCTACACTCCATGTCCTCAAGTTGTGCTACTTCTTCCCCTTACATTTAATGTACAGATTGGCATAAAGACCTAAGAACTGTGTGCTGTTGTTATGACATTGAAGTGAGACATCCAGACATCTGAAGAGGGTGAGTACCTGAGCTTAAAAGCAACTCCCTAGTAAAGGAAACCGGTCCCCCCTTACAGTTTTTTTTCTCACACAGCTCTGGTTTGAGGCCACATAGCTGCACCAAAGCTGGCTTGAGCCCAGGTAGGCAAACCTTGCCTGGATGGGGATATATATGTGGGGATATATATGGGGATATATATGACATTGCAGTCAGAGCCATGACAGCTTGTGATCATGCATTTAATAAATCTTATTTTCTGGGAGAGCACAATAAGCTCTCCGAAGTTTGCCAATAAGTTCAACATTAAGCTCACTCAATAGCAGATATTCCAAGTGAGGAGTTTCCCCAGTCTGGTGTGGCTCTGCAAAGGACTAGGCATTTGCCACTGCAGAATGAAGCTTGTTATTACAGGAGATTACAGAGCAACAGGACAACTTGCACATACCTTTTGCCATTTCACCTGCCAATCTGGTGGTCACCAGCATAGAGATTGAAGCACAATCTTCTCACTTCTGATTTCCCAGAAGAGTTGGAAGCATCAAGTGTCTAAGGATCTGTGCAAACTGTCTGCAGTTTGGCCCACAGTGACACCTCACATCTATAATTTCAGCATTCAGAGCTCTTACACCATATAATACAGTATTCATGAGACTTCAAGCTTTTAACCACTTTAGGAAGCCTGTGTTACTTTGGTTTTTTTTTTTTTTTTTTTTTTTTAGTTTTCTATTTTCCCTGTATAATCTCACCATAATAGAGTTTGAGAAATCCCTTGAAAGCTAGTGTATATGTTGTTTACTAGCATACAAAACCCATAATGCCTCTGAAGTTTATACTTCATCAGCAGGCTCATAGTTCATTGGCTGTCTTTGAACATTTCTTTTTATATATTAACCCTCCCACTATTGGGTTACCTTAGAGAGAATTTGAGGTGTATTTTTGATCCTTTCTGCTACATTTACTCATGTATAAAGATAAATGAAACAAATTAAGATATTTAAGACCCTATCCAATTATTCAAGCACTACAGTCATATACATGTAGACAGAGATGGCTGATTCAGTTGAATGCAAATTAAATCTTTGTCAGGTAAATTTTCTGCCATTAAGAACAGTGTTGGAAGCAGAGATTATTGCCAGATATTCCTGCTGACATTCAGAGATTAAAGTGGAATTTCTCAAGCACTATTTACACTAGAAGTGCTTATGCAAATACCTAGATTTATCAGATTTTGCCACTTAAAATCTAATACACCTTTTATATCCCCCGAACTTGTAATGGCTCTTTACCACTTTAAGCTACTTAATCTTGATTATTGGTCAATTAGAAGGAACAAATAGAAAGATGAGATATCGAATTGCGATTCCATTGAAGTCAAGACCAATCTGTGACTTCTACCTAATTTCGTGTGCCAGACCAGTGGTCATGTCTCATACAGAGTTGAAATGGGGCTCCATCAGGCTCTCCTCAGGAGAGTATGAGATAGGTATCACTTTGAGAAAGCTTCAGTCTTAGGGCATGAGATTTGAGACTTGGTAGTAGAAAATAAGCCTCAAGAGCTTTTGGATGATGGGATTAGTGCACAGTCATCAGCTACTGCTAGTGATGGTCTGCAGTCTTGAAGAGCTCAAAGACTGCAGGGTCATTCACTAATTGTTCAACAGTGAGACCACAAGCAAATTGTGGGTGCAGGATTCAAACCTGTTAAGCAAGCAGGCAAATAGAAACATTAACTTCCAGTATCTCTGACACAAAGAATCTCACTAGACTTTCTGATAGAATTTATAAAAGCTTTTATTTTGCTTATGCGGAGCATGTTTGGTTCACTCAGTTGTCAAGAAGATGAGGATAATACAGTTCTTTTCGCTTCCTATCTATTTCCATTCTGTTTTTCCTCCTTTCTCATTCTGCATTTCCGAAATGCAAATGCTTGTTTACATTTCCCAATCCTTTTCTATGTTAACAGTGGTCTAATGTTCTCATGTCTGGATGCCTGGCAGTTCTTGGAAGGAAAAAATAGATCTAATTTCTCCAAACCTTGTTGTGCTTCCAGAGTTTCCAGAGAAGACCCAAGAATGTCTCAGTGATTCCAGGCCAAAAGGGCCAGCTTTCAGCATTGCTATAGACTTATGCAGAAGAAATAACTGATTATCATAGAATCATAGAATTGTTTAGGTTGGAAAAGACCTTCAAGATCATCAAGTGAACCGTTAACCTAGCACTGCCAAGTCCACCACTAAACCATGTCCCTAAGCACCACATCTACACATCTTTTAAATACCTCCAGGCATGGGGACTCAACCACTTCCCTGGGCAGCCTGTTCCAATGCTTGACAACCCTTATGGTGAAGAAACTTTTCCTAATATCCAATCTAAACCTCCCCTGGCGCAACTTGAGACCATTTCCTCTAGTCTTATCACTTGCTACTTGTCATAAGAGACCGACCCCCACCTTGCTACAACCTCCTCTCACGTAGTTGTAGAGTGATAAGGTCTCCCCTGAACCTCCTTTTCTTCAGGCTAAACAACCCCAGTTCCCTCAGCCGCTCCTAAGACTTGTGCTCTAGACCCTTCACCAGCTTCATTGCCTTTCTTTGGACACAGTCCAGCACCTCGATATCCTTCTTGTAGTGAGGAGCCCACAACTGAACACAGTATTCGAGGTGCGGCCTCTCCAGTATACAACACATTTGACACTTCTCATCTTCATAGTGCCTAATACTGGAATCAGTTCTGCATGCCTACTCCAGGGAAAAAGCTTTTGTTTTATGCTAGGTTCTTGGGGCTAGCTGAGGTGGAAATTACAAGACAGGTCACATTAGGTACCATTTTCAGCTAACAACAAAAAAAAAAGCCTTATCTAATTGTATGACGAGTGTGACATTACTCTGTGAGTGGCTGTACTAGCAGTTATCTCCATACCCCTTGTTTTTCCTCTGTCAGATTTCCATCATCTTTAATAGTATGAAGTCTAAAATACATGTTTTTATCTGAAATATCAAAATACTTTCACTGCTTGATGCAGTATCTTTGTGGGAAACTGAATAAAACACTATATCATAATGTGCAGTGCTTGCTATAAAATTCTTTCTATTTGAACCCATTTGATTACATGATGATATTTCAATTTCCAGCATTTTGCTTAAATGTTGTGTTGGTTTTGGCAGGGATAGAGTTAATTTTCTTCCTAGTACTGGCTGTAGTGCTATGTTTTGGATTTATTATGAGAATAATGTTGATGATAACGCATTGATGTTTTAGTTGTTGCTAAGTAGTGCTTACACTAGTCAAGGACTTTTCCAGCTTCCCATGCTCTGCCAGATGCACAAGAAGCTGGGAGGGGGCTCAGCCAAGACAGCTGATCCAAACTGGCCAAAGGGCTATTCCATACATATGACGCCATGCTTAGTATATAAACTGGGGGGAGCTGGCTGGGGGGCAGTGATCACTGCTCAGGGACTGGCAGAGTGTCAGTCAGCGGGTGGTGAGCAGTTACATCACTTGTTTTTCCTGGGTTTTGTTTCTCTCTCTCATTGTTTTCCTTTTTGTTACATTTTTAAATTTTTTTTTATTATTATTATTATTATTATTATTACTACTACTACTACTACTACTACTACTACTACTACTACTACTACTACTACTACTACTGTTTTATTTAAATTATTAAACTGTTTTTATCTCAACCCATGAGTTTTCTTAGTTTTGGTGTTCAGATTCTCTCCCCCATCCCACCAGGGAGGGGAGGGTGAGTGAGCAGCTGTGTGGTGCTTGGTTGCTGACTGGGGCTAAACCACGACAAATGTCTATATTCTTGTTATACGTTAGACATTAATATCAATTTACTTACAGCTAAAACATGCCTTTAGAGGCATCCTGTTAAGTGTGATGCCATCTTAAGGAGAATCAGGGGATTTTGGGCTCAGCGTTTTTCATATTTCATTTGTATTCCTTCACTGATGGGTATGCAATAATGATATCCAAAAAAATACTGTGTATTCCACAGTGATATTGTAGAAGAGTTACACACAAATGAAACAAGATGAGCTTGTAATGAATGCACTAAATCACTACCACATTATTTTTATGTCATTTTTTGTATTTAACTTTGCCATCACAATAGCATGTTTCTCCCCTCTTTCTTTTCATAAATAGTTATGCAAAACGGGTATTTCTCCAGGCTGTTGTAAAGGGAACTTTTTCTCTCTGAACAAAAGTGCTGTTTGCTCTCAGATTTTCAAATATTTACTTCATTGCAGTTTTTCTTAGATGATTCCATATGCTACATGGGGTCAAGTCTGAATGCAACTATCTGCTGATACATCTAACAACTTGCATAGGTCAGTAACATCAGGGAAAATATTGAGATGCAGAGTTTTGCCCTTCAAATTTACTTTCATTTGTTGTTGCTACAGCTTGTTCAGCAAATAGAAGACAACATTGGAAGACTACCAAAGAGCTTGAGAATAAAGTACCAGACCTGCTACCAAAAACCGTACAGTGTGTCATTAAGAAAAGTTAATAGATTAGATGGGTTGAGAGTAGAAAATATTCTACTTCATATTTCAGAATGATTCCCTGAGTCATCCAGTGACTCTCTGACAAGTAAGCCACAAGCATATTTGGAAGCTAATCAGTTGGTTCAAACAATATTTCAAAGTGGAATAATAAACCAAAGTGTAAATGGTGATATGAGAAAGGCTAACCAGCCTGATTTCTGCAAAGGTATACTCTCTCTCTAATGAATTACAATTCTTCCAAAGCATAAAAATGAAAATGTGATCCGGGTGACAATTTATTTAGTCCTTCAAAAATCCATTAACAGAATATCTAAAAAAAGGTAGTAAACAAATCAAATTATTATTGCTTGAGAGTAGTATACAGTCACATATACAAACTGGGTAAGGGGAAACAAAGGAAAAAAATCCAATCAATTTTCATTAGTACAAAAGTTTAAAAGCAGGGTGTCTCAGGTTTTCATATATGCTATGTTTTGCTTAGCAATGTGTTAATGAATTACAAAGAGGGCTAAACAAGAAAGCAAGTGTACAGAAAGAAAAAAAGTTAATCAAGTCCAAAAAAAGTTCAGCTGAACTGAAAACTTGCTGAATAGAGAGTGAAGTGCAGTGCTGAAGAAGTGAAAGAAATGAAACTATGTGAAGAAAATTTGAACTATTTGTATACCATAAGGGATTTTATGTTTAGTATGTGAGTCCAGGAAAATAATCTGGGTCTTGTTATTCAGTGAGCTCTGTGCGGTTACAGCCAGAAAAGACAAGAAGTGGATGCACAAATGCTGGGAAATGAGGTAGAAACAGTCCCCTGCATAGGCAATGTCACACGCCCACCTGGAATACTCTACTCAGAAACAGACAATCCCACCTCAAAAGGGAGGCGCAAAATTAGAGAAAAGCGGACAGCATTTCCATCACTGGAACCTCTGAAGAAAGACTGAAAGACGGAGTTATGAAACTTCAGAAAGAAGATGGTGGCAGGGAAAGATCTATAAACTGAAGAGTGTTGTAGAGAAGCGGGACAGTTTTCTGATCTCCTTATTTTATGTCCCAGAACCAGGGGACAAAGAAATAATAAAACTGAAAAGTATCACTTCTGAAATAGTAGAGGGAAACATTTTTCCATATCATGCTTGGACTTGGCAGTCATACAATAACATTTTCTTGAGAACAAGAAACTAAGATTCAGAAAATGATCTTTCTAAGGTAAGGCCATATGTTCCTTTGTATAGTTAACAGAGGAAAAAAAGATTTTTTAAGACCTTCAGGGAGCAAAACTGTGCCCACCTTAGATAATTTATATAGGTGTACTGGCTCTCTCTTTGAAGAACCTGTAGGCATTTCTCACTTTTGCATATATAAAAAGGTATTTATACTTTAGGAGAGCTACTGCACTAGATACTTAAAATCCAGGTGTCGACAAGGTCGCTTGGATGCCTTATACTGCTAACAGAAAGAGTACTAGTATAAATATAAACAAAGTCTTTAAGAAAATCTCTCACTTTCAGATTTAATGATTAGGAAATATCTGTGCTGCTGTTTATTCTGAACTTTCTGGCCTCTTCCTATGCCAGGTCTATTGCTGACTACTGTGGAAACAAGATTGTGGATGCGATGGCTTATTGATAAAGTCCTGCAAGTGACAGTTGTCCTGTGGACAGTTGCCTTCTAGGGAATTACTCCTAATTTCAGTGGGCGACAACAGTGAATAAGTCATGTGCTAGTTTCATCGATGTGTGCCCAAAACACACAACAGGTTCAGAAGGCTTCAAGAGCTTCTGCTCCTTGTTGACCAAGCACTGGACACTCATATTTGTCTCCAAAACCAATGGGAACCCTACAAAAGCAGCCAATGGAAATGCATGGTCTGATTTGCCCACATTGTTTAATAAAATGATAAAAGGTTAAAAGATATGTTTACTATACCAAAAGGAGAACTTAAATGTTTAGTAAAAAAAAAAAATCCTGAAGGATAAACTACAAAAGAAAACAGATTAGCTTTTTTTATAATGCAAGTCCTTAGTTTAGACCCAGGTTCTCTAATTACCCTGGTTCTTACACGTTGTTTCCATGAAGACTGCAAGTCAACATAAATACAGGCTGTTGTTAAAATAGCTGAACATCCCCACATATTTATACTAGATGCACATTCCTGCTACCACTCTTGTACTGGCAATAATATTATTATTGAGGCTGAGGGGAGACCGTATTGCTCTCTACAACTACTTGAAAGGAGGTTGTAGTGAAGTGGGGGTCGGTCTCTTCTCCCAAGTAACAAGTGATGGGACGAGAAAAAATGCCCTCAAGGTGCACCAGGGGAGGTTTAGATTGGATATTAGGAAAAAATTCTTCACCGATAGGGTAGTCAGGCACTGGAACAGGCTGCCCAGGGAAGTGGTTGAGTCTCCATCCCTGGAGGTATTTAAAAGATATGGGCAGACGTGGTGTTTAAGGACATGGTTTAGTAGTGGACTTGGCAGTGATAGGTTAACAGTTGAACTCGATGATCTTGAAGATCTTTTCCAACCTTAACGATTCTATGATTCTATGATTCTATGTTTCTAGTGCAGTCATATGTTAAAATAGACCAGGTCTTCTTTACTGACTTAATTCTCAGCTGAATCAGACCTGTGATCCAGCCCTGTGAATTGCAAGTGTGGGAGAAGAGACTAATTGGGAATGAGGAGTAAGGAATGTCTTTTTGCGTAGTCCTTTTCATTTATAGACTTAAGGTGACCGTGGAGTCTAAACCTGCACCTTTAGACGGCTTGTGACCAGCTGGAGTACCAGACGTACAGACCATGTGTCCTGTGTGACATTCCCCCAGCAATGACTGAAGAAGAAAAAAATACAAAAAACCTGTAAAAAATGTCATCAAAATGGTTTAATAGCAACAAAAAGGTTTTTGTTTTTTTTTTTAACCAGAGGCATTAACATCTCTTTAGTTAAAATTAGGCCACAGGTTATATTTGATCTTTAAATTTCTGTTTGGAACTTTAGATGCTTTAAAACTTTTGAACATATAGCTATTTTTAAGTTTTCACTGTCATTTTGTGATGATTTTTGTTCCTTAATCAAACCCTGTTATGTCTGGAAACTCTGCTATGACTCTTTGTCAAAAAGACTCTTTCCTAAATGTACTCAACATAATAATTGCAGGTCTTTCTTTACTAGCCTGTGACCTAGTTAATTATCTTTTTATGAAGCTGTATTTCTTCTCATATTGACAGGTTGTATTCTTTTTTTAAAGGAAGATGCTGTCTTTATGAATATCAAAGACATCTTGGAAAGGCAGCACTGTCAGCATAGTCTGTCAACCTGTGCTGTACACAGTGATATTTTGTGGAATATAGAATGGGAAAAGAGCACAAAACCAAATCCATTTTTTCTGTAATCAGCTGCTCTTCTTCATGCTGGGAATCTCACCCTTATTAATAACAATCTTTACAATGGCAAGCCTTCATGTCTTCTTAAAAAGTTCTCCACTTTAGCAGAATGAGAAAATGATACATTAAGCTCCTGTGCTCCCTTGCCTTTAAAGTTCTAAATTCCTTAAAAGTTGGTTAATCTCAGAAACCAGCCTCACACATCTCTTTTTTTTGGGTGATTACAATTCCACTGATTGACATACAGAATCCTTCACCTAGGCTATGAACTAGCTGCGTGACATGATAATTCCTAAAGATCCACGCTCATGAATGTTAACAAGCTGCTTGGAAACTCAGCAAATCTCCCCTGTCTACTTTTTTCCTTCTTAATGACTTATTTATATTAAATTAGTTCCCAACCATGCCGTGTTACCTGAATGTTATTTTATTTTTTTTACTTCATATTTTGCTTTAATTTCTTTTGCTTGTTCACTGGCACTAAATGCACGCATATTTAATTATTGTTTGTTCACAACCTTTTCTAGGGGCGAGAATGACTGATCAGAACCAGGGCTCAGTCATGCTACTTAAGAATTAACTGCAACAGGCAAAATCCAACACTGAAGCAGACTACTGACAAGTCTAGGGCTGAAGTTTTAAAAATAAAATCTGTTTCCAGTCATCTAGTCTTCATGGATGTTAAAACACCACAGATCTCATTTAATGCAATTGAATTGATGATTCCTGCTTTCTTAGATAGAAAGCAGCTGTTACATAGATAAAATGATGCAGGAAAACTGGTCAAAAAAGCAGAAGCCCCAGAGAATCTGAATTCCCACAGTTTGTAAAAGTAGATGACTGAATAAAGAAATACAACTGAGAGAGAAATCAAAATACAAACTTAATCCTTACTAAACATCAAAGATGCCATTCAGGAGTTTAACCCAAGATGTGAAGCTAAGCATCAATGGTTCTGTTGTTCATGAATATACCTGTTTTGTTGCTATTGTTGTGGTCTCGACATTGTAATAAAAAGCTGCCCATGTGATGCTAAATAAAAATTCTTTCTACTATATTTGTTTCCAGAACTGCTACTCCTCAAATAAACAAGCAGTTCCATCATATGCAGCCACATTATGCAATGATTTAGGGTATTACACTGTGTTGCAATCAGAGTTGATTGTGAAGAGAGTTGTGTGGCTCAGCCTCATTTTGGAGAATCGTGATAATCTATTTTGAGATTTTTCAGTAAACTCTTCTCTTGGAGGTTACCAGAACAGAAGCCACACTCTTCCCTGCCACTCCTGTGTTATCTGAATTAAAGGCATTTCTGCACTATTTTCTAATGCCTTTCATAGAGCAATTCTGTCCCATGTTGTATCTCCATGCTCTTTGGACCAGCAATAACAGGAATAATATTTAAGGAAATAGCTTCTGCATTAATCAGCCTTCATGAAAATCCTGTTTGTGGGAAATTTTCATTTGGAATATCAAAGGATGATATGGAGCCAGAAGATCCATGTGTTTTTGAGGGAGAGGAAAAGGTCAGAACATGAGCAGAGTGGATGGAAAGAGTCATGGTTCAAACCAGCTTGAAGAGATGGGCATGTGACTCTGTGGGACACTACAAGTCTGCAACAGAGAGGTGGACCGTAGGGCCTGGTCAGAGGGTCAATCAAAGTTAAAGACTCCATATATCCTTCCATATGGCTTCCTGTCTGGTGTGAATACTGAAACACGGTACCTTTGCCACTCAGTGCAGTATGAAATACAAGATGGAAAGCTCTGAAGCCTACGCCCAGTACAACACCTCAGCTGTTTAGGTCTACATTAAGGATCCCAGGATACACTTCAGAAAGAGAACTTGTTAACCCACTGTTCTGATCACTGTTTTATATGTCAGTAAAACAGTCTCTGATGCCAGAAGTTTGTATGAACTATTGCAAACTGAATAATAAGTAGGATTTGCAAATCCTGTAGGGGTTGGTTTGTGAAGGGTCTTTCATTAACTGAATTGAAACATGTAGTTGTCAAGACCGGGAGTTAATTTTTAGTATATTTTGTTAAAAGGTAAGTTCTTCTAACAAAATTAGAGAGAGGGATACAAGAGAGAAGGAGAAAGAAAGGGCTGAGGAGACCTAAGAAATACAGCAGCATATGTGATGACGGCTCTCTCTTTCCCTGCAGCTATATTCAATTCCTTGCAGGCATGACTTCAAAATATAGAGATACATTTTCCTACCTCCATTCTACCCAGTTTGATGTCACTTCACTTCTGTTGTCTAAAATATTCCAACCAGAAATAAAGAACAACAAAACAGACTTTGTTCTTTTTGGTATGATAATTTAAATCTTTAGTTATTTAAGTGTCTACACAATTTTTTACTCTCTCATTTTGGATCTGTTTTGTCAAATACGATTAAACTATTTTTTCTTGAATCTCTCTCAGTATGCTTCATGAAGAGTCACGGTCTCAAACACCTATATCAGCATCAAATATCCTAGGCTGTGGTTTAGCTGTGGGAAAGGGAAGTGTAGAAGTGAGCTAAATAGCTCAAAAACATGTTAGAATTTGGCCAGTACCAATATTACTGATAAAATCTAATTCCAAAAAGTGCTGTAGCCACAAAATCAGGAACAACTTTTTTGGCAGCCAATTCTGTTTTTGAATTGAACATGACCTGTTACAAGACAGGCCAAGGACTTTGTGACAAACTGTTCAAAGTAATTTCTTGTCAAAATTTGCTATATAATTTGCCCCATCAGGAAGTCCTCTTTGTGAGATGCAGAAATAATTCTACTGTCCATCTTACTCCTGTACAACGAAATGCTGGAGCTAGAACAAAGTGGCTGTTGTTTAAAATTAAAGATTAAATAATTACACTGATTTATGCACAAAAAGAATGCTGGGGATAATGCGTTCAGTCTGCATTGGCTAATGACACACATCACAGTATACAGTATCCTGTCACATTTTAGTGTTGTATATAAATGTCAACCCCGTTATTTATTTTCAATTTAAAATGCATTAATATTAGCTCCATCATGCTGACAAATCTTATAATGAAGACAGTTGATTAATTTTTTTTTCCTGAAGGACAGGCAAAGACAAGCATGAATTTCAATGCAATGATGAACATGTCTTATTATTTTATTGGGACATTCATTCATTCATCCTGTTGTTATACATGGCAAAATAGTCTATAAGCAAAGACATGAGGAAGGAGAGATGGGAACTAATCGCATAAGAAAAAATGCTAAGAAATGTTAAAGAAAAGCCAAGAACAATGGTTTTATTTATATATATTGATACCTATGATTAATTTCTTTACATTATGATTAATTGCTTTACCTGTATTTGTCAACTTTTTGCTAATTTTAAATTGTTTTACATTCCTTAAAGGTTCTACAAACATTATTATGTAATTTACTGGCTTACTGGACCACAGAACAAATCACTAACTTTATTTATTTGTTTGTTTGGTTGGTTGGTTGGTTGGTTGGTTTTATTTCCTTTGGCTAACAGAAGTCAGTGCTATCACAGAGTGGTGTGCTTTTAAGTATATGCAAAGTCATGTTTTAACTTTACGTATTCCAAACACTTGAAAACCCAGGATTCAGACTACCAAAATCACAAAGATAGATTAATTATCATGTACTCTTATAAACCAGTGTATTCAGGATTCATCTTCACAAAACAAAGACTCAAACTGAGGATCTAGTTTCAACAATTTTCGTGAGCAAAATTATAAGGCAGTTACTGAATGGAAAGATGCTTTCATTGAAGAAATGGTCACTAAAGGCTATATGATATGGTGATGTTGAAGCATGTCCAGAGAATCATGAACTAGGACCACTGGATAATCCAGGTTGGAAAGGGCCTCAGGAGATCTCTAGAGCCCCCCTCTGCTCAAAGCAAGGCCACCTGCAAGATGAGAGCAGATTGCTCAGGGCTTTGTCTTGAAACCCCCCCAAGTATGGAACCTGCACAGCCTCCCTGTCCCACTGCTGATGGTCCTCATGGAGGAAAAAGTATTTTCCAATAATCTTTTGGAACCTCTTTTGTTTTAAGTTATGTCTATTATCTTCTCACTGTGAAGAGCCTGGACCTGCCTTCTCAATGACCTCCCTGTAGATACCGCTAGGTTGCTGTTAGACCCTCTAAACTTCAGAGACACTGTCATTTGATGTTTACTCTTTCCTACATATCAGTTAGCAGTCACACTCAGATAAAGTGTTTGAGGCTTGATAAACATTTAGTCTTATCCATCAGTTTCCTTCTTATATTTTTCAATTTTTTTAAAAAAATAATAATTTTTCGTCCTTACATACAGATAAAAAAAGGACTGAATTCATATAAGGTAATTGCTGAAAAAGAGTTTGAGGTGATGGAAAGCAAATTTAAACAAATTCACTAAACTCTTCTGTAACCTACAAACAGACTGCCTTTTAATAAAAGAGGAGATTCTTATCTAGTCAAAGGATTTGATTAATCTTACACCAGTATAATTTCATATTTCAAATAAAGCATTAAATTTTGTGAATTTTGATAAAAATTGTAAGATATGGCAACTGTCACAAGATGTGCTAGACTTATATGGTCTTTTCCAAAAGTTGTTCCTCTTCTGTTTCTGTAGAAAAGATGAAGGAAAATTTTCAAGTTGGGAAAGTTTCTAAAGAGCAGAGAAACCAGCAGTGGTAAAAGACAAGCAAGGATAAAGAGTTTGTTACTAACAATCATGAGTTGTATCATGTTGTTACTTTAAAGCATAATTCCATCACAGGAATTAATGATAGCTGTTTAATGTTAATTAATAATTTGCAGCACAGTACAGCTAAGTATAGATACTTTATATTTCTAAATTCATAGTTCTCAAAGGCACTGTCAACACTGGGTAACTCTCACCACCCACAGAGAGACATGAAAAATGTTTGACAAATATGTAAACAGTAGTAGAGAGTAAAAGGTCAACAAATGTAAATATGGGAGCCTAATATTAATCCATTAAAGTAATACATATACACACAAAGAAGGGACCTATTTCTGCTTCATTCGCAGTAACTGAACTGCTCCACATCCACTCACAAAAGCTTTTCCATAAATAAGCATATAAGAGAGAAGGCAAGATTTTAAAGCAGAACCTTTCTCTGCTGTATTCTAATTAAAGACAAAAGTGCTGAGGGCACACAATGTAATTAATTAAAATGAGCACAAGGTGATTGAAAGCAAATTTAGAGAAATTCACTAAATCTTTTTAGAGCTTAGATCAATAATGTATGTTAAATTAATGCTTAATTGTAAATTGTTCTTGTGGTAAAATATGGGTTTTCTTTAAATAAAGAATGAGACATGCCAGGAAATAAATAAGGTAGTATTGTTTGGCTTTGAGGATCGCATTGTATTCTGGCCATTATCATGGGATTGCAACACACATCCAGGTGCTGATCGATATCTTCTCATTGAACAAGCCTGAACTAAAGGGGCTGATTCTCATGTTTGTAGAGGAGCTTTTACATTCCTACAAGGAATATGCAGTATCATTATGCAATACATTCAAGTAATTTTTCAGAGTATGCAAAGGGACATTTGTGTAAATGCATTCAGGAGACTTACACAGTTACTAAATGTTTTGCTTTGTCCTCTGTGCTGTCTCCATTCTGAAGACTATCATGTTCACTTTTTTTCCTGAAGTGGCCTGTACTTTGGCTTATCTCAGCCCTAAAGGATCAGTGAGAAAGCTGAGAGTTAAATCTTCTTTTGTAGTACAGCTTGAAAGTATAGAACAGGAACCAGGGAAACAAACTGAAGCTAAATCTGTGTCATTTATGCCATCTATATCAAATCTGTTTTCACATTGGTTTCTTAATTTGACCACATTGGATTACTTTCAACTCCCAGTACTGTTAGGATGCTTCAAAACATTTACTTTTTTATATATTATTATTTCTCTGCAGAGTTCTTCTGTTTGCATTGCAGCCTTTTTCTTTCAATTACATTTTCTGTGCAAGTGCATTTTATACCTGGATGTGACCTCTGATCAGAGTCTTACATATTCTGTATTTATTGTCTGTGCTTTCAAGTAAAACTGAACAACTCATGTGGTTTCAGAGTTAAAAAAAAAATATAAACACTATAACAATATCAGGAAGTGGAGAGAAGAGCTGTTCAGGGATATCACTATTCACCTAGGTTCAGCAGCTAATTATTTTCTAAATGGGCCAAATGTGATAAAAGTTAGGACTGGTCATGTCAGCCCAACCAGAGCAGCCTGGAGGTGTTCCTGGGTGCCTGGCTTCTGGCAAGGGGAAGAAATTAGGGAAAGAAAAGGTTCGTATCTCCTTGGCCATCTGAGGATGAGAGTCTTGCAGATTTTCCCAGTCCCACCCCAGCTAAGGGTGCTATCAGAGGGCTGCAAACCCCACTTCTCTGTTATTTGGTGACACTGCTCCCCTTAACCCCTCCTCTACTCCCTACCAGGGGCAAATTGCATGCCCCCAGGCAGCTCAGAGCACTAACCCCCTTCTTTTGGTAATCCATCAGTTTTCCCTGAGTTGTATATCCCCTGAACCCTGTTTGCTCTAGCTTCTGGTTAAACTGAAGGTTGATAAAGCAGCAACGGCAACGGGCCACCTGGGCGTTCCCTCACAGGCAGCATGTGGCCCACTTTCTGGCAGCTGCAGGCCTCTGGATTTCCCCTGCAAGTTTTAGCATTTCACAGGTGGAGTGGGAATTTTCTGTCAGAAATTACTTTGTCCATTTCAAAGCATGTGTCTGTATTCCTGTCAGCTTCACTGGGATTTATGCTCTCTGATCTGCATGACCACCAGTGCTGCTTTCATCACTGTTTCACAAGAAGCTTATTCGTAAACCATGTTTTCCACTGATTAAAGAGGAAACTTGTTGAAATTGTAGGATATTGCAGTGTGACCCAGAACAGTTCCTAAATCACTTAGCATTCATGTATAAAGTAACTCCACTGTCACATTGCAAAAGTAAGTTTCTTGCCAACTCTTAGCCTCACTCAGTTTCCTAAGTGTCAATCATTTGGACACAGATAGATTGCTTAAAGAAATCTTACAGTCTGAAGAGAAGCAACTTGCTATTTGTGTCATAAAGTGCTTTCGCAGCTCTGAGGAGCTGAAATATGGCCTGTTTGTTTCACTGCGGTGCACAGCAGCACGCATGAGAAATCAGACAGGAGAAACTTAAAAGGAAATATTGAGCTGCTCTCTGTCTTTTTAAGCACTCTAATCTCTTCATAAGAGTTGGCAGGTTTTGCGCCGATTTCTTTCTGCTTTTTTGGTTATCTCAGTTCTGTGGAGGTAGATTCATTTTCTGGGTTCAATAAGTATTCCTTCACCTGCCTTGAAATGGAACTGCAGGCCCTTTGATAAATAGATTAAAAGGTTATCTAATTTCACTGTTGCTTCTACAAATATCTTTGTTTTCTTTGATGGAATACTCTTTTGTAGCTTTCTAGAGTGGTAACCTCCGTGGATCACAATGAATGTCCCTACTCCTCCCACAGCAAAAGCAAATCAGGGTGGGAAGGAAAGGTTTTGCTGTAATTCTTCAGCGAAGACATTCAAAGCAGTGCTAAACAACAGGACTCTTCTGTGCTGATTTCAACAGGACCCCAGCAAAAAGTACAATGCCAAATTAGCCCCTCATTAATGCCATTAACAGAGATTCACCAGATGTAATTTCCTCCTGTCATTAATAAGAGCAGTTTATATATCGAAGCATGAAGGAATACAAAGTCACAGGAAGCTCCCATGCCTTTACCGTATACTCACACAGCCATGTCTGAGACCAGCACCAGGTAAGTGGAAAGATGTGGTAAAATTCAGGTCTCTAACTTGAACTTTAACCGGTTTAAGGTGGTTTAAACATTGGATACAAAAAGTAAACAATTCAGTTAGAGCACCCCTAAAGTAAAACACTTTAGGAAAAATCTAGCTTTTGAGATAGGGATTTACAGAGGGGAAAGCTGGCTGCAGCATGTCATGCCTGACAAAGCATGAGCTCCGTGAAGTGCAATGAGAAAGAAACGGTGCTGTTGCATCTGCCTCCTTACGTGGTGCTAAGCTCTGGAGCACACGATCGGAGATACGATTTTGCCATGGCACGAATTGCTCCTGGGAGACACCACTCAGGCACACACCGCAGCCTCAGGGAGAGAACAGGGACATTAGTTCTCTAAGCAATAACCCCTAGGAGACATCATGTGCCATCCGCAAATGCATTCTGTGCTGTGTTTCTGTTGTCGGTCTGAGACAGCCACAACGGGCAATGTTTCTGTAGATACTGCTCTTTTTTTTCTAAGCATGCCTCCTTCAGATGCACTGAAAAAACACTTTGCCAAATAACAGCCACAGACATTATGCACATGTAAATATATTGACTTCAGAAGGATTCAAGCTAAGCATGTACTGGAGGGCCTTTCTAAATCAAGGCTGAAGCACACGCTGTGAATGGGAATAGTGTCTCACACAACTTTCCTCGTGCTTTGTATAAAATAGTCCTATTCCCTGTAGTTTTGCACATTCGTCTTTTTTCTTCATTCATTCATTTCCTAAAAAGACTTAAGCAAGAGAGCAAGCCTGATGACAATATCAACAATGCCAATATTACAAAAGATAGTCTCTGTTCTGCTAAGTAAAAGATCAAGACCTAATGACACCAACTGGCTCACATCCATGCTGCTTAGAGCCAATTTAACCCTTGTAGTACATTTAAGTATTTGCTGCAGTTCAAAGGCAGAGCTGAGGAGACAACTAACCATTAAACAGTGTGGACAATTATCATCCAGAGCTTTCTCTCTTGCTCCTTTTCTTTTCTGGCTTTCTTTTACAAGTATCAGATACTCTGCACATTTCTTATGACCTTAGGAAACATCTGTGACCCTTGTGATTTTCAGGTGTCACGTTCTAGGTCTGGGCATAACTTGGTAGCATGCATATAGTCGGCACGTGAGACATTTCATATAACTTGCTGAAATGAAATTGCACTCTATATTCAGCTCCAGAGTAAAACACAGTAGTCCTTGGCTTCTGCAGTACTCAGTGAGTTAAAATATGAGACACTCAAGGAAACACAAAAAAATCAAGGATATCTTCATATAATGTTTCAGAAGCTCAGGACAATACAAACAGCAGAGCACTTGAAAGCAGTGAAAGCAAGCACTCTAAATATTTATATGTATTCAGAAAAGTACTTTAATAAACAGACGTTGAAAAAAAATGTTACAGTAGGAAAAGAAAAAAAAAGTTCTTACAAATTCAGGGACATTTATGGGACAGCCACTTCTTGAGGTCATGAATATAATCAAGACCTATTACCATGTCAGCAAAGAATTTGCACAAGTACTTTTTACCACATCATTTTTTTTGTACAATGTGAAGGAAAAGCCATTCAAGATCACGAACTAAAAAAATAAATAAATACCCAAGTTCTACAAGGACAAGGACAATGACAACAGGACACAGAGTTCTTGTAGTGAATCTTATTCTAATATGTTTTTCTGACAATGAAATAGTGATTTCTTGCTATTCTGTAACTTCTGCTATTTTTCTATTTTTACAAAAGCATTTATTTTTCATATTAATTTTAACTAAATGATATACAATGACCAGAGTCTACAATAGATTTGTGGGGACTTAAGAAGGAGGTAAGGCAGGAGATCTTCCCTCCTCCATACTTGCATATTTGGTGACATCTTACCTCACACAGGCTTGATGCACACTGAAGGGGAAACTGGGACAATTGCCTATTGTCTTCAAGTCCAAAAGCAGCTCTAAAAATGTTTAGTCATGGAATTTGTTAATATTTTTCCTTCTGAAATAATATACAGCTTTGAGAAAGAAAAAATACAGGAAAAATGGGAATAGTTTTGGAATTAATAATGTCTATTCTGTAAGTAAGCATTTGAGTGTATTTCTCTATTACGGTTTTGTGGAAATTATATGTGTAGGGGAAAATAAAGATAGGAAATACAACCACTCTCTCACTATGATTGATATGTTATTTAAGTCAATTTTAAATGGACAATATTATGATTTCTAGAGTTTTGTGAAAACTAGCAATTTTTGTAATCCTAGCAGAGCAATGTTCTCTTTTCCAAATCTATGCTTTAAGGAAATTCTGTTGAAAGCTCCATGGAGAGGAGGAGAACCATGTGGAAACTGCTTTCTAATTATTTCAACTGTTTCTGTGCACCCTGGGACAGACACTGACTTTCATTAATGTAAAACATCAGAAAGTATGGATTTGCTTGTCAGTTGAAGTAGTAGAACTATAAATCAGCTAAGGCTCTGGTATTATAATTTATCTAGGCATCTTAAGAAGAAAAGCCTTGTTGATGCCCTATGACTTTGAGACATAAGTGGAACTAGAATTCAGACCAGGAAAGACATTATAGAATTGGAATAATAATGTTTCCAAAAGCACTGATGTTTCAAAAAGATGCTACATCAGTGGTGTGCTCTAGCACAAGTTGACCCAGATCCACACTCTTGCTGAATAATGAAGCATCCAAGTCACAGACCATTTAGCCTATGCTGGGTCTTCTAAGAAGCAGCAAGAAAATGACCTCTTCACATATTTCCTCACTTACGTTTTTTCTTTGTTTGTTTGTTTGTTATTTCTAGTGTTTTAGCACTGACATAATCAGCAGGTTACTTCATGTAAACCTGAATAAGCAGAAGATTTGGATACTGGTTTTAAAATATTTTAAATCTATATTTTCATAGGAATTTCATCTGTTGTAATAACTTTCATCATGCCATCACATCTTGATATTATTTTTATGCCTTTTCTCAAGTCATTATTGTCTGTTTAAATTTAAGGGTTGAGATATCTTTGCTCATGTTGGTGTGTGAGACCTAGTTAACTGAAATTAATAATAAAAAGGAACAGTAAACTTCACAGTACAGGGTGTATTAATTAATTTGCTGAAACTATAAATAGGCTATGTTGTCAATCTGCCAATAGGTAAATGATTAGAATCAGGTGAGAATCAGTTTATTTCATTTCATATGTGATGTGTAAGAAGAGAAAAAGAGAAAGCAGCCATGAAAGAATATTGTGCTTGGATGGATTATGGAATCCAAGAAACATTAAAGTATCCAGTAAAAAAGATCAGAGAAAACCAAGAATTTCACATTTGAGTCTGCAAACTGACTTGCACACAAGTACCCCTCAAAGAAAAAGCATCTCTAGAATTTCCAACACATATAATTATCTTGAAACGTTATCCCAATGAATTGTTGTCCTAAATAAGTCAAATATAAGGGAAGTCCTCCAATGAAAATGAAAACAGACAAGATTTGATATGCTTTGAAACTTGAAAAATATAGCAACAGAAGCTCTGATCAGTATATAACATCATATAACTGAAGAAAAACAAAGTAAATAATTTATTCTTTAAAAAATACAAGAGACACTGATATGATGCTATAACAAAACTAAGACAACAGAAATTAAATTTAACCAGGAAAACTCAGCAAATTGATATTGATCAAAATTCTAGGACTAGGCAAAAAAATTACTTTCTTATTTAATAGAGAGAAAAGTAGTTTGGGTGAACACCAACAAAAGTTTAATGACTAATGCTGCCAGACTGCATCCTAAACTAAAATTCCTCTGTCAGTGTAAACACCAATATATAAGCAGGTCATTCTAGGCTTCCTGTTACAGCCAATGAAAAGAAATACATATTTGCGAAATACAATTAATCTCCTATTATGTAAGAAGTATAAAAGAGGTAAGATGTAGATGTCCTTGGCTCAGAATCTTTTCTGGATGAGGTCCTCTAATTCACAATTATTGTATCAGCCAATGTGCACATCCAACTGGATGACTACAAACTTGAAGTTTAGCCATGTAACAGTGGACCTTCAGGTTGGTCAAACATGCCACTTTTTTGGTCTTTTGCATTTGGTGGATAAGATACAGCACGACCTACAGCAGCCAGAGATACATGCAATGAAAAGTTGTTCCATTATGTCAAAGGTAAAGAATGTGTGATTCTGACCTTATTAATATTATATACATTAATTCACATCCATGCACATAGCTCTTTAGTTGTCTGCAGGGTCTGTTGGCAAAGGAGTTTCCAGCATAGTAATCTCCCTTCCTGTGTGAGAACTACTGTTTCATATATTATTCCTTCAACTGAAGACTATATCTAAAAAAACAGACTCAGAAACTTTTCTGTATTCAATATTCCCCACAAACAGAAATTATGTCCTGACTCTATATTGCAGTAGGATGTAGACATGCTCAAGGAGAAATTTCCACTTTCTCTTCTAAGACATTCTGGCTTCTCCTCAAAGAAACCTACGCACATAGGGTGTGTTACAGTGTGCTCCTCCTGGTCCCTAACCTCAGTGCAAATGTTGTATTCCTCAGGAGATAAACCTGGAAAGCAATTTCTCTTTGCTCTTCTGAAATTTTTCAGAACTCTTGAACCTGTGATGGAGGAAATTGAAGGAAAGCTGAAGGTTTTGGCTCATGAGGAGGTTTCAAGCAAACTATTCTTCCAATGAAAACTTTTTTCTCTACAACTCTTCTCTTAGCAGTACCCTTAGAACTATAGAGATCTTCAGAGCATTTTTATTATTCTGGCTTATGAAAGAGCAAGAATGAAAGTCAAAGTATATCATCTTATCCAAAACCTCCTTCAAAAAATCAAGAAGTATTTGCAAATACTGGTAGTACATTTTTTTTCCTGGGATGCACTCTCCAAAAAGAAGCTGTGTTTCCTCAAAGATAAATTTTCGGTATAACCACAACTTCTTATAGCTGTAACAAGTGGGACAATTTAGAATATATTATGCCAGAATATCTCTGCAGCTAAAATAAATGTTAGTGTAAAGAGTAATAAAAAGAGATTACTGAGCATCCTCAATCCTGTCATGCTTCTGAATTATATGATTTTACAGTTGTCTTCATTAGATTCTACATTTCTCAAAGTCAAACATATAATTTCATCATTTCCACAAGCAAAATTTAAGATAGGGTACTGGATTACATAAATTAATGAAAATGACACAATAAAGCACTTAGCTGTGTTCGGCCTCTGAGACTACTTGTATGCGTGAATTTAAAAACCTCTGCAATTTTGCCTGTAGATGTCTTACATGGTTTTGCTTCATGATTATGTTCAGCCAGCATGTGTTACTATTCAACTGTGGGAAAACAGATGTTCTCTATTAGTTCTAAATTCAGCAAAACTGATTCATTTTATGCTTTAGAATGAATTTATATGCTGCCTTGGGGGTAACCTTTATGTAATACGGGGCATCTTGTTCACAGTTTGGGCAAGCTAGAATAATTCTGCTTTGTTTTATAGCTTTATCCTAGAGCTAGCACATAACCCACTAGAACAGAAAGGATTTTTCGTATCAGCACAATTTACAGTATTATTGCTATAATTCTCTGTAAACAGATAAGGTCAGTGCCATAGAGTGAGTACGTTAATACCATCATTATCAAACTTTTCATCTTAAGCAATGCCTAAAATCTCCCCAGAATTTTGCACTCATAGTTTATGGTTGCATATGCCAAAACATCAATTACCACAGCAAACTCTAAAATTTAGTTTCCCAGTACAGTCATCTGGCTTAGGACCTTCTTATGATTGGCAGAGACAGGTATACTGCTCAGAATGACAATTCAGACACTTCATGGGCTAAAAATCCTGCTGGAGATATTTTAAGCACTTCAGTTTGGTAGAACAAATTTTGAAACTACAATCCTTTATAAGATTTTCTTCCATAAGCCCACACTCAAATTTAAATATGTTGCAAATATGGGGACATGGTAAGATTTAATAAACTGAAGCATAAAATGAAATCTTACATCTGTCAAAAGAAAATACTTTGTAAAAGAGATCATTTCAAAAGTTCTATTAGAAAGTTTTATCTGTAGGAATTGGTTTCTGCTTCAGAATTCTTCAGGCCAGGCCCAGAACTGGAATTTTCACTCTCACTTATGAAAATACGGGATCTTAAAAAGAATGATCCAGTTGACACCTGTAGGAAGAAATTCTTTTTAAAGTACAATCTGCCAACAGAATGCAGTATGTTCTCACACTTGTGGTCTCCTGTAATTTTCTTAACCAAAACCAGCTGAAAATAACTGATTCTACTGAGAACAAGTAGTTTCTGCTGGTCCCAATAGAAGTTCTATGGAGACATAAGTCCAACAGACTACCCCAAATGAAAACTGTTACCAACTTTACTTATGGTTATGTTTAAATACAGCTGTTTGTTTGAAGTTTTTTGGGGGGTTGTGTTTGTTTGTTTGTTTTAAAAAGCAGTTGTAACCATATGGACATCTTGAAGGGCTAGTAATGAACTATTTCTGCATTCTATAGGAATACAAAGAAGTTTTAACAAAAGACAGTATTTTAAAAGAGTATGTTTTAAACATATAATCAGAAAAGGAAAAAAGAAAAATAAACATCCATGTTCCTCAAGGTCTGGAAGAAAGTTCACCATAGTGTTAACTTTTATGAAAGATAAACAATTTTAGGGTTAAACTAAACCGAAAAGGACAAAAGAGGGATTTGCAGAGAAGGATATTAACAATTATAGATCCAGAGATGTTAATTCATTCTGCAATATTACAAGGCAGTCTACTCCCCGTAGAACTTTGCTGAAGCCAATACAATCTGTCTGTGACACGGAGTAGTTTAGTTCATTGTTTTTATGTGTTAAAAGTAAAAAAAATGCAGCAAATTTGCTTGCCACAAGGCACACTTTACACGCATAAGGCAGTCAAATATGTTGAATAGATTGTTCACTAGTTAAAAAGATTACACCTTGCATACTTTTATTGTTTATGTTTCCAATTTCTTTCCCAAAGCCTTCTCAAAATATACTTTGTTTCCATTCTTTGATTTAATTTGCTTACCTAACTTTTTTGTTGTTATTTTGTAATAACGGATGTCAGGGTTTTTTAAGAGTAAATTTTTTCAATCACTGCAAAGCACTTTGCAAGACATTCACATAAAACTTGGTGTTTCTGCAAATGAAAATTGTTTTCTATCAGGTTTTCTATCAGCTCAACATATTTACAGGAAACCACTCCTTTTTTTTCAACAGCATGTAGGAAAATAAATGATCTCTTATGTAAATTAAGCATGCTATGCCATTTTGATCTTCAATGTGATATCTGCAGCTGGTGTGCCAAGATGCATAACTTTTTTCAATATATCTTTACTCATTCTTTATCAGCTTGTGCTTAAATCCTCATTCAAATACAATTAATCCATGACTGTGCCATAAAAAAAGGTCTGGGCTGCAAATCAGGTTATGAATTTTCCTGGGTTGGGAGGGCTAATAATGACAGGATACTGAATAAACCCTTATCTGCTTAATCTTTCCTTCCTGAAGCAGATATAGGATGCCCAAATGAAACTTTGTTTCCCATATCCACAATTCATGTTATCACCTCACAGTGTTATCACCTCACAGTGTGGACCAGTAGGAAAGTACCATCAGAGTGTAAACCAGGGAGCTATTATAGAGGGAATGAAATGTTTGCTGTGGTTACTTCAGGTGTGTTTCAGCTCTTATAGCCTTGGTCACTTGAACTCTCAGTGTGAATTATTAAATATAATGCATGACTGTTAAGCCTGATTAAATGTATTGCATGATTGTTAGGCCAAGGCTAAAGATGATAATGAAAAATAAAATCAAAAGTGGGAAAGGGCCAGAAACAAGCAAGAGACAGAGATAATTAAGTTTTTAGGTGTTGTAATGTGCTGGATTTTATGATTTATATAATTAGATAGTTATTCCTTAAGGTAGGTCTTGTACCTTTTAAGACTACTAATATTTAGCCTTCTCTAAGTCCCAGTTACTCCAATAGACCACAGTTTGCTTTTTCTGGCTATTACCCCCAACTTCCCATCTGTTTTTTGTATGAGGCTAAAGAGCTCATCTCCTTCAATGAAAGAAATGCTAAAAGCAGCAGCCATTAGGAAAGATGAGAAAATGCAAGACCGATCCTTCTATACGACTCTCATCTTCTTACATGAATGAATCATGTTGTGCTGTCACATTCTATTACTATTTAAATGTATACATGTGGTTTCATTGTGCTTACTTCGCAAAGGCAAACTTGGACTTCAAAAACCAAAATTTACAACAGGTCATTTAGTGGAAGTGAAGCTAAAATTTTAAGGCAGAAGAACCAGAAAAGCAGCAATTCTAATGGAATTTGCTTAGTCTTTTCGATTTGGATGTAAAATTAACATGCCAATTTCAGTTGGTGTTTTAAGACAGATTACTCAGTATAATAAAGATGCTGCAGGAAGTTCAAATAATTATTAATAAAAAGCAAGCCTTAAAAATCAAAAGGAACCTGTCATAGGAGTCTTGTTATACACAAGGACCTATGCTATTAGCCTAAAATTTGTTGACTCTCTTCTCACCATCCCCTGCTCCTCCCCCAAATCTCTCTTTGACTCTGTTTTCTGAAAGAAAGGTGTTTGTCTGCTTATCCATCTCATTGGATAAAACAACATAATTCACTCTCCAAGGCTGTGCTCATTACCAGATTATCCTCCTGGCTGGTTTTTAACCCAACTCACCAAAGAGTACCCAGCCTGCTTTGAAAAAAACTGGAACTGTACTAATACCTACAAGCAGTAATGAATGCAGTGACTCAAAAATAAAATGGACAATATCTTTGGAAAGGGATTAAGCTTTCATAAAAATATTTTGCATTAACTGAAAACATTCACAGTTGGATACTTTCAATTAGTAAATAGTATCAGCTGGGAAAAAAAAGCGGGTTTATTATTGAATTCAAAAGCTTTCTATGGATATTTCATTGAAAAAGTGGTTTGATTTTCCCTTTCAAAAAGGTATTTTTATTTAGTGTATTGAATAAATTGACTATTGGATACAACTGTAAAGGAGAAAAGAAATCAAAATTTGACAACAATATTCTGCTTACATTTGACCAAAATATTTTCATTGATTCAGAATGAACTTTTCTCCAATTTAGAGTTTTTGTAGTTCTAAGTCAAGACAGGTACATCAAAAGTTAAAATGATTAATTACCTAATTTGTTCTACTCATAAACAATAAGTTGAAGAAGATAAAGTGCTAAAAGCAAGCATTATACACATTTCTTATTAGTTGAATTTAAAACCTTCCAAAAAGTTTGCATATATGTTTTATCTCACTCCTTCCTTCTTGGGTGTCACAACCAAATTGTGTTTCTATAGATCAGCTCCTTCTACCACAGCCTTCTTTCATGCTTAACCCTTCCGACGACAAAAGGTATTTTAAAATATTATAGACCTTTGCTATTTGGTTTTAAACCTGGAAGGTGAATAAATGCCACCCAGCTGATAGGGACCCAGAGATGTCTAAAGAGTCGTTAAAGTATTTTCTTAAATGAATCTTAATTTCTATTAATTATTTTTGTTTTGTATCTACTTTTTTTAAGAAATCCTTCTTAAATATTATCTTACGTTTTTTCTAAATTTCATATATGGTATTTACATATTAATATAGAACATCCTCCAGCATCTATAAAGAAGTTTCCTATAACGATTGTTTTGTTTCATTTACTTGTAAAAAACTTGAATCTCTTTCTATTTAGAATTAGTGTGTTTGTTTAAATAAGTTACAATTTTAAGATGTTAAAATGAAATTTTTAAAGAAAAGAATAATTTGATGCTTTTGATTTTTCATCCCCAAATTTTTATTTTTTTCCCTGTTTTTGATGTAGTCAATGAGAACAGCTGCTTGTTGCAGAAGTCTAGGAAAAATACAAAATAAAACATTGTTTTGTATATACCATATCTACTTTGAAGTAAATTATATTATTGTTTTGAATTTTAAAACTTTATTTGCAAATGTCTATGATTTCATTCCTCATCTCTAAATAATGTTACAGTTTTGATGACCTATTCATTCTTTGCTAACATCTTTTTAAGTCGATGGATGAATATATAGGAGATGATAGTATATATGAGTGGCAATGAGTATGAGTGTGTGTGCCTGTGTACATATATGTTTGTGTGTGTGTGAAAGAGTACTTTCATGCCATGCTTGTGTCTTTTATTTCTCCCTTACATACATGTAAACCTTTGCTTTCTACAAAGACATTGAATAAACAAAGCATGAAGAACTAAAAGAAAGCATAGTGTAATATGCACTTGTCTTTCAAAAACTTATTTTGCAACAAATAATTTTACAGTGTGAAGTGTTTTATGTGTTTGGAAGGAAGTCCAGGGTTTCTTTGTGGGGTTTTTGTGGTTTTTTTATTTTTTTGCTTCTGTGTCTAGGAATTAAAACTTTGCTACAATCCATTGGATAATGTTAGATAATTTAGAATATGAAAATATCACCATAAACACCTTTCAAAGTTATTCCAGGTGAAATCCCTTATTTTATAAGCTCTAACTCTAATACTTTGCCAGCCTGACAGTCTTGAAATATAAGCATAGGAAAAAAAGAGAAAAATTATTTCATAAGAATATTCATTGCTTCAAAAAGTCACCTAAAATTAGAGAGAAAAAACATAGGACACTAGGGAAAAGCCTTAATAATTTAATAATAGAACTTAATCAGGACTTATAGGGATCACTGGAGTTAATTAGCAAGAAAGAGTGCTTGTAATATGCAGTCAGGCTGAGAGGAACATAAATAAAATGAAGCAATGATCTATGCCCTAAAGATATATTATGTATAATCACAGAGGCCATATACTGTACGAGCACAATAGCACAAAGATTAATTATCACTAGAAACTATTTCCATATATTCCATCTGTTACAAAATATTTTAATACAATCTGTTTCAATATATATCTGTATGTTCCTTCAGAGAGGAATATGCAATAGTCACAAGAGTATAGGTTGCTTGTATAAACACAGAAGAAAAGAAGAATAAGATACAGGAATTAACAGTGAAGTTATCTCAGATATAAATTACAAGGAAGACTCATGCATGAGCTAAGCTTTCACATCTTTTTCTGAGTCATGAAAAAAAGAAACTTTCTTTGAAAATAATCCTAGATATATGATAACCACTTTCAGCAGGACAGTATAATGGCTATATTTTTTTCTTCCATTACGTAGCTGTCATACAAATGCCCTGAAGCAAGAAAATAAGCCGACCAGAGGCATCCCTTGCTCACTCCTGCAAAAGCTGCCTTGAGATGGGGAAAAGCATTAATGCTGAACGGTGAGAATGGATGGGATGTAACTCCTTGTTAGGACTCATTTTTAGGTTGGCTAGCTCTTTCTTCAAAATATTTTCTGTCACCCCCTCAGTATCCTTGCTTATTCCCTGTCTGTATAGCCACATTTGTATTCAGTTACTAGTTGCATTAATGCATAGAAGAGTATAATGTATAGTTGTACCCATACAGTTGCAGCAAAGCTATGTATGATACAGAACTGCTGCATAAGCAGGACTTGGCAGCCTTGTGATTTAATGCTGGACCATCTGCCACCCAGGCAAGTTCCTCAAATACTGATACAACCACTTTGTGCTGTTTTAACAAAAAGCGTTGACTGATGTTACAGCTAAGCCAATCTACCGACTGGCTACTTCCAGCCCATTGCTGTGAGTGAGAGACTGGGCTAGATGGTGGTCAATGGTCTCTTCTAACCATTTTTTTCTGTTTCTACTATCAAAAAAGACAGTTTCTGTCCTCCCCTCTCCTACTCCCTAATTCTTTTCTGGTGTGACCCTTCAGTGAGTCCATTTAGCGAGCTAAGCTCATACAAAATTACTATGACACCCACGCCCCCAAAAAAAAACCCCAACAACAAAACAATGCTTTATGCCATTTAACTCCCTGAAACAGTTCACCAACCATTCAAGCAAGTTTTTATTCAGGTATAAAATATAAGGGAGAGGAGGAAATGCATGGCCAGCACGAAGAGTAGACAGAGGACTGCCCTTTTTTGCATCAGCTAGCCTTTAGGTTGCACAGTTATATCCTCAAATTGCATGCTAAGGGTTTTTTTGATATCACACCAATTCAGTAAAAAGCCCAATGGGTGAAAATTTCCACTGATATGCTATACCAGCTTAATCAAGTTGCAGTATGTCCTGGTTTTAGCAGAGGTAAAGTTAATTTTCTTCCTAGTAGTGCCTATAGTGCTATGTTTTGGATTTAGTGTGAGAATAATGTTGATGATAACGCATTGATGTTTTAATTGTTGCTAAGTAGTGCTTACACTAGTCAAGGACTTTTCAGCTTCCCATGCTCTGCCAGATGCACAAGAAGCTGGGAGGGGGCTCAGCCAAGACAGCTGATCCAAACTGGCCAAAGGGCTATTCCATACCATATGATGCCATGCTTAGTATATAAACTGGGGGGAGTTGGGCAGGGGGCAGTGATCGCTGCTCGGGGATAGGTTGGGCATCAGTCAACAGGTGGTGAGCAATTGCATCATGCATAACTTGCTTTGTATGTTATTATTATTACTACTACTACTACTAGTACTGCTAGTACTGCTACTATTTTACTTTATTTTATTTCAATTATTAAACTGTTCTTATCTCAGTCCATGAGTTTTCTCACTTTTCCGATTCTCTCCCCCGTCTCACTGGAGTAGAGGAGTGAGTGAGCGGCTGTGTGGTGCTTAGTTGCTGGCTGGGGTTAAACCACAACACAGTAGTATGTTCGATATTCTGTTAGCAGCACTGTTAACAACACTGATTAAAAAAAAAAGAAAATATAAGAAAAATATCTCCTACTGACTGTTAAATTTCATAAAATCCTCATGCCATTGCTTTTCCTGAATGCTTTATTTAAGTTAAAAAAAAAAAAAAAAAAAAGATTAACAGAGAGAGTGTGTTTGTAAAGATGGTTTATATATTTTAGTGAAAATGAAACATTTAGTTAACGATATTTATTGTCTTTGGTGAAAATTAAAAGCAAAATTAACATAAAATCACATAGTTTCCTTTTCTTTACTTTTTTCCCCAGATGTTAATCCTTCTGCTTTTAATTCTTTCAGTAAGTATCAATATTCTGCTTTAGTGCCAGGAGCACTTCTAAGGTCTGTTCAATTTGTTCAACATGTGAGAAGAATATAGGAAGATATTATCTCTGAAATGTGAACTAAGTTTAGCTATAATATGGATTTATTTAAATCTCCTTAATACTTAATAAGTTTAGTACCTGACATGAGGTTAAGTTTTATAAGGATTCTGTTTCTAGTTGGTATAAGAAAATGGAAAATTAAAAATTCCAAGTTAGTTAATATTCTGTAATTTGAGAAAGAAACATAATTTTAGTTAGTTTTTAACAGGGTAGCAAAAAATTGTTTTTGAAACTCTCTGCTACTGGATGTCAAGATATTACTGCTACCACCTGCCTCTTGATTTCAATAATTTCTATGACACTTTACAGCTTACCTGTTGTATGTCAGACTTCATAGTTGATTCATATGTTTACCCAGGCAAGGTTTGGTCATGGGAATGCCATTCTTACAATATTTCTTTAAAACGTCTTGTAAAATTTCCTGCAAGAAATCTGAATTCCTTTGGAAAAGAATGTAAGACAGCTAAGCCCTCACCTTTCTGATTATCAATGTGCACAGAGATATTAATTTAGGAGCAAAGTAGCAGCATGTTTAAATAAGTGCATAATTAAAATTCTGTGAGTAGCATACCCACTTGAGTGGCACTTAGCATTTTTCTTAAGGTAGGCTCCTATTCAGCAGAAAACTGAAGTACTGTGAATAAGGATGCAAACACAAAGAAGTCCTGAATTTTGTGGACAGTTTATGTTCATCTTCAGCGTGATTTCAGTAGGCCCATGTAGGTAAGGCATGTGCATGTGTATGTGTACAAATAAAACTACTAAACACTGTCATTATTTACTCATAGTGATGTCTGTTACCTTCGAATAAAAGATAGATATAGATATATATATATAACAAAGGATTTTCCATTGATGATAAAATGTAGAACTAAGCAATTTTATATTATAAATAATTCTGAAGTACGAGAAATATGCATGATATATACTAACATATTCTATATCTACAAATAGGAATTATATGTACTTTAAGAATGCTTGTTTCACTTTTACAAAATCTAGCTTTGTGTAGGTCTGTGTCAACATAAAGTCTCAATGCTTGTTTTAATCTGTAAGGCCCTGAGGGTAGATATAAAATTCAACTCCTAACAAAAGAAATGAAACTTTGGTCTTTACTTTAAGAAAGAAAATTATGTTCCTCTAGAGTAACAATTTTCCAAGGTTATATGCAACAGCTTAAAAACATTAAAGATTAACTGTATGAAGTATATGATATTGTCTCATAGTATAAAAATCAGAGTACTTATTTTGTGTATAAACTTTATTCAGATCTAAGGTCCACAAATGAAAATGTTAAGGATGTGTTGAAACTAATAATCAGTAATTTAGTCTAATATTACTACCTAAGATAGAGACAAATTATGTATAAATGAAATAAATCCTTAAGTTACGTATAGAAGTGTTAATTTAAAAATTAGCTACTTTCTTTTTTCCACAATACTAATATGAATTCAAATCAAGATTTTATTTCATACGTAACTAATTACTTCTTGACCTGTGGATGAAAATGTCAACTTTGATGATCTCTAAATAAATGAAAGAATATGGATGAGTTGGATGCATTTGTTGAAAACAATTGTTCTTTCATTATGATTGCTTATATATAGTCTACATATTGTTCAGAAAACTTTATGCATCCAAGGTGAAGTTAAGAAAAGATTTCTATCATTGAGCTTAATCTTCTTCTAACTCAAATTTTGTGTCTTTTTATGTATTTTCTACGAAAAAAATTAAGGAAAGTAGCCTTGTCTGAAAATTAATATGCTGAAACAAAGAATAGGGTATAGGTCAAGTTAATTTCTCGTATGAAACAGATTAGATAACCACAGAAAAAAAGTTATGTGCGTAATAGATAAAAGTAATCATCATCATAATAAAAATGTATTATCTTGAAATGTAGTGTGAATATACTGCCCTTACTCTACAGCAGACATTATTTCATTAATTGTTAATTATTTTTACAATCTCCTATTATATGAAAAAGCCTATTTCAGACTTTAGAAGTACTGCATTCTTTCTTTACAAATAAAATAGTCATCATAACAGAGGGGAACACAACAGTAAGGAAACTGGGAAAACTAATCTGAGGAAGCAAATCCTTTCTGCAAGCTCCCTGGTGCCCACTTCTTGTTTTAATGCAATTTGCTAAAGGAGAGTTAGTGCATTGGCTCAACACTGTTTCCCAGTTTTTCTCCTTTTCACAGTTATTTTAAAAATCACAAGCAGAGCTCTACCTGTAATTTCCAAGCTCTTGAGGAGTAAGATATAAAACACAGAAAAGACTTTCTACCCTTTCCTTCTGAAGATCATACCAGAGTTTGAAACAATCTAAAAGTAACAAAGTTATGAAATTTCTATATTGTATTCCAATGATTGGGGAGAAAGTATCAAACATCTTTGTGTATTATTTTTTTTCAAAAGAAAATTTAAAAAAATGCATATTGCAAGTCTGCTGCCCCTGAAATTTCAGGATAATGTGATATGACATGATTTTATTTATTATTTACAGAGCTACAAAGCAATTCATGGGCTTACTTGGAGCATTCATGTCCTGTTTTTTACTTGGCCAAAATAGAGATGTGAAAAGACAGGTTTACTACTCAGCTGTCAGGGACAAAACTGCTGCACAGGGAGGGCAACCACTGCTCAGCAGCAGGACCTACCCAGGAAGCTATAAGACCTACATATGTATAAGATCTACCCACAACCTTCAACTTTTCTCTTCCCTGAAGGAGAGCAGCAGTGTCAAATCCAACCAGTCCTCTGGTTTCTTTATTCTGTATCAGCTTTTAGTCTCCTCTGCTGACTCCAGGAAAAGAGGCAGGGGTAGGGGTTGTGTTTGTAAATCAGTGCTGTGTATTCTGCTGAGAAGCTTGAGTTGACTGATTATTTATAATAGCAATTGTGGTTTGGAGGCTCTGAATGTTTGAGGACCCATTCTGCTAAGCACTGCAGGAAGATACACACAGAGAACACAAAGCCCTGCCCCAAGGACCTTGCCCACTAAAAGGCAAAAAATATAAGCAAGATAAACCCCATAACTAATACAATGTTTTAATAAATCTTAAAGCATTGATGGTAAATTAACCAACTCACAGCAGCAAGGACAGCTCTGATCCTGCCTTCCCCATCTTACCAATACAAGCTTTCTGTATGCATTTTATAATATTTGGTGTTTACCTTCATTCCATTTCTGTTTATGTCATTAATCCCCAGATGAGCTGCAGACTCCTCTGAAGGAAAACTTTATTCAGTAAATAAATAGGTCATTCTGTTCTGTGCTAATGATATATTCTGATCAGCTTCTTTGATCATTAATACAAACTGTGGAAAGCTAAATAAAGCTGGGGTGACATTTCCTGAGAACAAATGAATAGTTCAGATTAAAAGGAAGAAGATTGGAGTGATTTCTTCCATAAGGCTTAAAATGCAATGGGAAAACACCTGGTTGTTTCTCAGTCTGTTGGTCTCATTTTGTTTATGAAACTTTTCGGTGTGCTGAGGGAACTTCATGCAGTGAATTCTAGATATGAAATAGTCTCATTTTTCTAGAATCAAGTACAAAGTCTGGAAAAGTAAGACCTATTGCCACATGATTGAGACTAATGGAAAGGTTTAATAGTTTTTAATTTAATTCTCCCTCCTTTGACATCTAGTGAAATATTCTTCTGCCAACCGTGCAGAACAAGATGGAGAATCATGATGATTATATCAAAATCAGAATGTCTTGTGGAGGTCATTTGTATTGAAAGGCACTTATCTCTGGAATATGTTGTCCTCAGAGCCTGATAAGCACTAATCCTATTGCTTTTTAGGGTATGACATGAAACACCTCTGTTCATAAATGCCTGTCCATAAAGTCAATTCCTGTTTAATGTTATATTGGTCAACTGGTATTTTTATAAACTAAAAAGACAAGAAATAGAACTGGATACAAAAAATGATATAAAATATTGCATATTTATATTTCAACAGTGATAGAAAAGGCTATTATTTTAACATATATGGGGAAAACTGCAGAATAGTTTTGAGATACTGGAGTTCATTGCTTTATTCTGTGCAATGCAGAATAGTATACCCAAGGACAATCTCCTCCTTCAGCTTTCTGTACATCTGAGCTTAAGGAGCTCAGTATCAGCTACACAAGATCAAATATTCAGCTCAAGAGTCTTAAAATGTATGCAAGACCTCAGTGCAGAGATATCAACATTTTGACCCAAGCCAGAGGAGGTGGTTGCTGGATTCAACAGTAGGTAAACTTTTGTCTGTGCCCAGCTAGTTAAATAATTCTTTCAAATCTGAAGGACAGCAGAAGAAACTGAATGGGGGGGCTGGGGGAGAAGAGAAAAAAATTTTTTTCCAGTCAGAGTGCATGTAAGGATAGCTAGGTTTTGTTGTTATTGCTGTTGGTTTTTTCCTTAGGAATAATACATACAAGGTACTGTACAGAAAGACAAATAATTGAAACAGTATTCCTTTTTTCCTTGTAAATAATAAGAGTGGGACAGAAACCAGGTCAAGAGTTTTATGTGCTGAGAACTGAGAAGCTTCATCTGACCTCAGAGGAAGCTACTAGATACTCAGTGTTTTAGAAAAGCTATCACTTACTTAAGAGTTTAGTATAAGATCTAATTTAATGTTTTATTTTTTTAAAAAAGTTAAGGAAGTGGTGATCAACTCTTTGAACTTCAGTAATACTAAACAGTCATACATTAAATGTAAAATTTTACAAGTCCATGTCTGAATTACCTTTTCTATTTTAAGTACCAACCCCTCCAGAGTTAAGAGGAAATTAGATTTAAAAACACTTCACTGTCATATATTTCTTATACTGACGAGCGCAGAAAAAAATTTGACATTTTACAGATAAGAAACAACCAGACAACAACAAATTCTTTATATATCTCTGATCCTTTGTTGAGCCTCAGCAATGACATATATGTCTTTGAGACTTCAGTATTAATTTACTTAACTCACTGTTCAACTCTGCTGTAGTCTCATGTGTTATTCATAAGTATATTTTAACTTTTCTGTTCTGTGACTATGCAGGCCACATTTTTCCTTGAATAGTCTGCTTCCATATGTCATTACAACCATGAATGTCTACACTGGTATAAAATTTTTACTTGTTTTATTCTGCATTTCTTTTTTTGAATGGAGCCAAGTGGAAAAGACATTATTATTTGTATTAATGAGAACAAATCTTACAAGAAACAGTCTTCTGTTCCTCAGAAGAATGGAAACAAGAGCACTTCAAGGCTGTTTTGGAGACAACTTTGAACCTCAAGGATTTATTCTTTTCCATATAAGGTTAATTACTGAAGTGATGAAATTAGAAGCACAATCTTTATGTTCGCATTATATTAAATAGACAGAGAGTGAGAGACTGTGACAGATGGCAATACAGAACTAAGTTAGGATTTTCCTCTGCACCTCTTTACTTTGCTATATGCAGCATGTGTGACTAGCTTTTTAATCTAGAACTTACTTAGTCACCTAAAATTAGGTGTTCTAAGTATCACTGTAAATGTTTATTTTCAGCTCTTTTCAGCCTAGATATGGCACTGTGCCTAGATATGGCACAGTATTTCATAACATGCTTCTATTAAAATTAGATTTTTTCCTAAAATTTTTAGTGTTTAAACACAAAAGGTATGCTATTATGTTTCTAGCTAGCACCAGAATTTCTTCTTTGATCCAAACCCATTAGTCTGTTTCCTGCCGCATTCCCTTACATATGTAAAACCCCTCTTTTATAATTCCTCTTATATTGGGCCTGTCGTGGTTTAACCCCAGCCAGCAACTATGAACCACACAGCCGCTCACTCACTCCCCCCCAGTGGGGTGGGGGAGAGAATTGGAAGGGTGAAAGTCAGACAACTCCTGGGTTGAGATAAGAACAGTTTAATAATTGAAATAAAATAAAATAGAATGATAGTAGTAGTGGTAGTAATAATAATAATAATAATAATAATATAATACAATAATAATGTACCAAGCAAGTGATATACGACACAATTGCTCACCACCCCCTGACTGATGCCCAGCCTGTTCCCGAGCAGCAATCCCTTCCCCCCTGGCCAACTCGCCCCAGTTATATACTGAGCATGACGTCATATGGTGTGGAATAGCCCTGTGGCCAATGTGGGTCAGGCCCCCTGGCTGTGCCCCCTCCCAGCTTCTTGTACGCCATGCAGAGCATGGGAAGCTGAAAAGTCCTTGACTGGTGTAAGCACTACTTAGCAACAACTAAACCATCAGTGTGTTATCAACATTATTCTCATACTAAATCCAAAACACAGCACTATACCAGCTACTAAGAAGAAAATTAACTCTATCCCAGCTGAAACCAGGACAGGGCCATATTCTCACAGTGATTTGCAACACATCATTATTTATTTTCTATACTTGCAATTAAATATGCTGGTTATTCTCCCTTTCAAACAATAAATAAAGAAACTAAATACTATTGTTATTATATTTTATTATTTATTCATATACTCATATTATATTGTATAGTATTATATTAGAGATAATTATATGGGATAACACAGGCAAGCCTCTGATGTGATGTGTCCTTATTCATCTTGTCTCTATGCAGCAGGCATAGAATATTATTTGCAAACGTTCTGACAAAGTAAAGAGGGAGTTAAATGTTGCATCATCTTTGCCTTTCTGTGTTCACTTTTCAGGAATTTCAACTGCTTCTGTGAGAGTCTGATGAATTTCAACTTCATCCAAGCTTGTTTTGTGACAAAATGCAATTATTTTCAGATGGAAATGAAACTGTTTTTTTCTTTTCGATATGTTGTTCTGTTTTTGCAAAAGCTCAACATTATCTTATACCAGGAGCAGTGACAGATCGTGGTGATAAAGCCACACTGACAGAGCTTTTATTGTGAGAGCGGAAAAACATTCCTCATGTTTTTATGGAACTTAAACGCATCTTTGGTAGCCCCTGGCCTCTCTTCACTGCTATCATTTTTATTCTCCTTAGGCTTAGGATAACGCTAAGCAATAGAAGCAGCCCATCATAGAACAAAGGTTAATTAACACACCAGATGGAGAGAGAGACCTGTTGAAATGTTCTACAGATTCTTGGCCAAAGCCCAGGCACAGAGGTTATTATAAGGTCCAGCCAGAGTCCCAGCTGACACTGGACTCACGACACCTACAGCACGAGTGAATATACATAGTCAGTAACTGCACTGAGATACGTGACACATTATACCAGGGCATGTTATTGTGCAGGAGTTGGAGCAGGCAGGTGGACTAGAGGATGTCTTGCTGCCCCTTCCAAGGATCTTTCATCTGATTTGCATGATTAAATGAAAATGCCCTTTGCTGTCATTTTCTTTTGATGTGTGTAGATACAATTAATATTAAGATCATCCCTTTCAAAAATATTAAAATAGTGACTGGCTGAGGCTTCTAGGCTAACCTAGTTATCTAGGCTCCCTCTGAAGCCAACAGAGACAGAAAGATACCTTCCAAGAAAAATTCTTCCCTCTTGTTGCAGACACCTATTACCTATATGGGATGAGATCCTAGTTGGTCTTCTTCCAGGCCCTCTCACTGAGCTGTAGAACCACCGGCACAAACATTTGTCTGGAAGAAAAGTTCATTAACCGCCAATAAATTTAGATGCTATATTTATTTTTTTAACTGGTATTGAACGTATTGATACAGGCTTCTAACAAAAAAGATTAATAGAAACTAAATGGTTTTGTTTGGCCAGTTTTGTGCTTCCAGCATTAAAAAGATTAGAAGGAATTAAATAGTTTTGTTTAGCTGCTGCAAACATCTGTGTAGCACAGAACAATAAGGGCATCCTTAAGCAAAATATATCTGAGAAAGGAAAATACTTAGACTCTTGTTAAAATGTGCAAAGTTATTTAAAATTATTAGTGATTCAATCTGATTTTAAATGGAATTTTTTTATAACTTCTTTATTCTGCTTAGTCTCTGACTACTCCAGGGGATTTTTCCTTGTGTTTTCTGTGCTAATTAGAAAGCAAACCCACACCCAGAGGACCATTTTTTTGCCTCAGTGGAAGTAAAGGAACTGAGAAAGTAACAGAAAAAGAGAAACGGTGACAATATTTTTAGAGAAACTCAAAGTTCAGAAAATTCGTCATTTGAAATGCTTGTTCCAGACAACTTCAAATGAAATAATATTGTATATAACAAGTGCAAGTATCGTAGCAATCTTCAGCATTTTCAGCAGCGATGTAATGCATACCTTCCCCCCCGCCCCTTTTTTTTTTTGCAAACAGTGCATGGTATTTTACCTAAAAGCAAACTGAAGCAAACCTTTTAAAACATAAAAATGCATTCAGTGCATTGAATCTTGCACTGACTGTGAGTAGAAAAGCCAGGAGACTTTACAGCTGTAAGTCTGATCTGTGCCCTTCCTTCTTTTCTTCCTTCCTTGAACCTTTTCCTCAGGGGTATTTGAGGGATTGTCCACTAAACATCTGCTTTCCATTTATAATCACTTCAATAAAAGGACAATTCACAATATATATATTTCCAGAACTTAGTGAATTGGAGCCATACCGGACATCCAAGCGAAATACCAAACAGTTAAAAAATGCATTGGACTGATATATTGTGCAAGTATTTTAAAATTTATTGCAGATAAAAATACAACAAACTCAGTTAATTGCTTCTTTAATCTGTGCATTATTTTGAAGGGGGATTCCCCCCCCCCCCTCCCCCCCAGCTTTTACTGGTTACACAATAAAAAGTGACAATTAACAGTTCAGTATGGGGCCCCCAGGTTTTTGAAATCTATTATGTAATTATGGAGAGATGTCACCACTAATGGCAATAAATCCTTGCAACACTTGATCATCCTGCTTATTTCCCCCTTGTGAGGTTTCCATCGGATTAGACATACTAAAATGATTTCACCAGAAATATCAATCATGAAGTTCAAATGAAATTAAATTTGGTTAACTGCTGGTTATTCCCCACCTTGTGTGACAGAATTTTGAACAGTGTTGTAATAAACTTCTGACCTCACTCTTTTCTTTTCTATTTATTTATATATATACTTGTTTAAAGTTATAAAGACACATTACATGTCCTTTTGGCTACTTTTTATTGCACCTACTGGTCGCAGGGGAAGGTGTGGGATAAACCTCTTATTAGGTACAGAACTTCTGGGTCCCTGTCCCTTTGAATTGCTACAGCCCTTTCACACTTGCCCCTAATAGACTTTTATGGTCTTCACAATTTTGCTATGTTAAAAATAACAAGAATATTTTATTTTAAAGAGGTATTAATGATTTCAAATCATTCCCAATACAAGGCAAAACACAGTCTATTTTATAACAGGTTGGTTTGTCCTTTCCTGTTAGAAAACATTCAAATTTCAAGTTGTTCATGGTCGTTGACTGTCCCTTGCAAAGACTGCTACAAAGGCATTTGGATTCATACATAGTTTTGGTAATAATGGTATGAATTACTGAAAGTAATTTTTGCCAGAAAAAAAATAAATTGAACTTACTTCACATTTGAGAGAAATAATTGTGTTTGAAATTTATTTTTCTTTTTTAATGTTAAACATCTCAATCTGACGAATTCAAAATACTTTTTATTGCTTAATGGTACAATCCCTTTGTTCATGTTATTTATACTGCACCCTTGATAGTATGAAAGTTAGGAGACTGTGGGAAGTTTAATGTTTCTGTTGTAATGGTTTTTCATTGTCTTTTAAAATAGTTTTGAGGTAGACTCCATATGAAAACATTTCCCATCTGAATAAGTTCAGATTTTTTTGTTCATGTGTTAATTTAATAGCAAAGTCATATTTTATTTGATTGTATTATGTCTCTGTCTTTCATTTCAGTTATTTCACACAATAGGCAGGCTCTGGATTTATGCATAGAACATAGCATGAAAAAAACATATTTTTCAAGTGTTAAATGACACTGATGTTCTTATCATCTCCCACTGCTATCATCAGATGTCTTTCCAGTGCAATCCAGAATGAAAGCAACTGAAAGCCACAAGAACTGTGATCATCGACTCTCCCTAAGGCTTCCCATTCCTGTTCCAGGAAGTTCCTGAGCTAAAAATAATAGGAAAGCTTATTTCTAGTATTAGCAAGAATTGTTGCTTGTTCTCTCCCTTTTCTGACTTTTTCCTCGGCATGTGCTCATGGTCACTTCTGAATACTAAACTAAATGGATATTTGATCCTACCTGGCCATTCTTTACTTTCCTAAACGCTACAAAGACATGTCTATTCTCTTTCACTGTCAAGAGTAAATGATATATTTAGGTCAGAAAAGAAAATCCGGATGGCACTATACAACATGGAATGGGACACTAATGAATTAATCAGATTTGAAATTCCCAAAGCACATCCTGTTGGCCACAAGACTCTCAAGAAAACTTTGAACAGGCTTCTCTAAGTATGGTATCCTGCATCACATTGGATGGAGATAAATTTTTTAAGTAGCTCCCAGCTTGCTGTCCTGCATGCTAAATAGTACTCTGAAGACAAAATCTTGACAATGCTTGCTCCACATAGCTGGATGGTAACTTAAATGATCAGTTTGCTTACTTTTTGCTTGCATACTTTTCTCTGTCATTGGTTAGAGCTAGATCTTGTTTTCCTGAACCACTGAGCTCAGGAATAGAGTGGAGGAGGTTGATTGGTATAAATGAGACAGTCTGGGCTCATTTCAACTGTGAATTAAAATATAACAAGACTGAGGCGACGACAGTTCATTTTTTATTATTTCATAACATTATGTAACTTACTAAAATTATCATCTTTTTTTCTCCCCCTTCCCCTTTACAGGCAGAAAATCCTTAAACAGCTTCATCTATACTACCTGTCTGACAGCTTTGCCTGGGAAAGTGTATGAATTTCCAATTAAGTCAGACTAGATTAATTTGCTTCTGCCATCATCAAAATGTGAAAATCAAATCAAGTATTCGACATATTGCAGCTAGTGGCACAATATATGAGCAAGTTGGTATGTAGCAGAGTATTTGCTATCTAATAGGCAGCTAAAGAAGATTATAGCTAATAATACAGGTTACTAGGCAGGAACTCTTCTTTCCATTCCTCCCTGCTTCTTTGGTCTGGAACAGCAGAAGAATATACCTTTGAAGTTCCTCTGTAAAACACCTTTTGAAAATGGTATGACTAAATGAGCTGCCTGCTTTATTCTAGGGCACAGCACCTGGTATTTTTACAGCTCTCAGGGTCTTGAGGAGCTATTGTCATCATCTAAACCTGGATTTCTACTGCTCAATTCCCATCAGAATTCCATTGATAATGCCTTCAAAGAGTCAGACACCTACCAGCAAAATAGATACCCTAGTTAGCATCAGTAGAATTGAAGCACTTTAGGGCTAGCAGAGGCTCTTTCCTTGCTTCTGTAGTTTTGATGCACAGGAAATGAGAAACAATCTGGATTTTAGAAGTGGAATTAGAAGGTGTTATTAACTTCCATGAAGTATCATGCAGAGATATAATCTTTACTTGATATCCTTGCTTGAGAGGTTGACACACAGCAACCAGCTTCCGTTGAACTACTGGCTAGGCTACTTGTATATTCTATTTCTTATATTCTGTATTCTTATATATTCTGTTTCTGCTACTTGTATATTCTTGCATATAAAGTTAGGCAGATTTGCCAATAAATATGGATTAAATTCTTTCTGTAACTGAATCTATTTTGACTTGAAGTGATCACACAAGCAGCGTCCTTGCATGCACAGCTGAGAGGGTGGAAAACACTGACACTTTAGCTAGTGTTTGGGGATAACAGATAATAGTTACAAAAGAGGATGTGTGCTGTGATCTTACCGTAAAAAAGACAAGGATAAAGACAACTACATGTTCAGGACTGCTTGCAATATCTGTCATAAGATGTCAAAGGAGTCTCTCCATAACCTCAAATTAATTATTTCTCCAAAGTTCCTCTGGAGTTCAGCAGGAAGCAATTATGAATGTTCCAATTTAGATGCTGGCTTTGGAGGAGGACCTCCACTTCAGAGGTTCTCATACAACAGTTTTGGCTATGGAAGAAACCAAGTGTATGTACAAGGGTGCTAAGTTAGAGCACTAGAAGTAACCCATACTCACTTCCAGAAATAAAAATATCTGGGTTCAAGCTCACTCTTTCCCAACTGCATAAAAGGAGAATCTATTTTTTGTGCTTTCACTAGCTGTGCCTTTACACGAATGTTCTCATTACAAATAGTACTTACTAGATCTATGTCACTGAAAGTCTTCCAGAGAAAATTAACTGGTGGTATGGCTGGATGAACAAATTCATTGCTGAAAGCCTATCAATGGATCAAATGGCAGAAGAAATTCTGGATATTTTGTAACAGCAAACAGTAAAAAAGGGAATAAAAGATCTGGAAATTCAAAAAAGCTTTGGGTGATATGACAACAACTGCAGTACATATATTACATGGCCACGTTGGCACCTGTCATTTATGGGTACATGCAGGCTGAGCAAATGATGAACTTAAACTCCTACAGAGAAAGTGTTTCCTTTGGCTGCAGGTCAGAGATGAAAGTGGTCTTAAGCTAAGAGCATTTCAGATAATCTCTTAGATCACAGGGTGCTCCAGACAACTGTTTGGAATTTTCAAAGACAGTAGTAAAAGGCATTCATTAAAAATTGTCAAGAAAGGCAAAGAATCAGAGTAAAGCTAAGCCAGGCAAAAGGTTCTAAGATGTGTCATTGGAGGATGGTTTTCATTGAGTAAAGATTTTATACTAAGCAAATGTGTAGTGGGCCACTGTGGAAGACATTGCAGTAGGAGATAGTGATTTCAAGCAGAATCTAAGCAGAGTTTAACCATAAGCCTTGGTTGCAGAGATCCATATGTTAGCGTCAGGGACTGCTAGATAACCTGAGCACATACTGTGACATGAGCACGTGCTGCCTTTAACAATATGACCTGTACAGACTTCTTGTAAGAGCTGTTCCTATGGAGCTGTGTAAGAGCATAATCATAGAATCATAGAATCGTTAAGGTTGGAAAAGACCCTTAAGATCATCGAGTCCAACTGTTAACCTATCAATGCCAAAATAATGCTCTCTGTGAACCTGGGTGTGCCATCTAGAAAGTACATTGTACAGGTAAAAGACTGATAGCTCTGTTCTCTTGGCAAAAGGCTGTAAAGATGTGCAGAACATTGAGGCTGGAGAACCTCACCACAGATGGGATCTGAGCAGCATGCTGTGATATACGAGGAGGGGCTCATCTGATGTTACAACAGACAGGGTTCACAGCACCAGGAGGGATGTAAGATTGCTAACATATTTTCTATAAATTCCCATCCTTTATTTAATAAATCAGTTAACCAGCCTTGATTGTCAGTACCCTTCTTACTGAAATCCTAAAAGAGTTATCATCTCCCCAGTGCAAAACAAAATGCCAGCACTCCAAGAATAGGATCACAACAAAACTGAGAATAGATTCTGGTCTGAAAAAGAAAGGTCAATAAATTAAAAGTAACTGAAGTCAGTAACAAACTCACTAAGCAAACTGCTAACCATTACTTTTAATATTCAAGCTTAGACTTGCTGTAAGAGAACTGAATTAAACTGGTGTCTTATTCTGGTCAAATGATTATGTATAGACAAAGCCCCGAGGCTAGACCTTAGGATCTAATTTTTGTTAACTTTATCGCTCCTTCGTACTAACCGGCTATGTAATGGAGTACTGGAATAAATGAAAGGTGTCAGGTCTATCTATTTCTTTAGCCAATGCATGTTTTACGATGAAAATTATAATAGATGTTGGGGAAAAAAAATCTTGTCTGCGTTTCATGTGAATGTGGAAAAATGTTCCGTTTCCTCAGTAGAGAACAGAATCGAGCCAAAATATTACAATAGAAGATTATACATTATTACTGGGCCCCAGCTAGTTGGTTTTCTGTGTTCTGCTCCCTTTTTCAAAAACTTTTTTGTTTTGTCTTCCAGTCTGAATTAAATTTGTTTGGTTTCTATTGATTTCTTTCATACTTTTCTTCTAAGAAAAAGGATTTTTTAAACTATGTCATTCTGTACAGGATAATCCAGAGCATGATATTCTTAAGAAATAAAAGTGACCAAAAATTTACTCACAAAAAAAATCCCATTCTGTAAGTCAGATTATTCCTGTGAATAATTAAAAGTTCACACTTTTAGTAAGTAACTGGGTTGACATTAAGAATATAGACATTATAAGCTAATCATTATTAGACATTCATTTTTGTAAATCTGTAAGTCTTCAGAAATGAAGAAAGAGGTGGAAAACCAAACTCTTTCCCTATCTACAAACAAACAAACTAATCGTCTTTCCCTCTCCTGTATCTATGGAATGAGTAGTAAAAATATTATTTGATTCTTCTCTCTGTGTGCCTTCAGTCAATTCTTCACGGCGAGTCCAATGCACTCCACAGCCACTGCCAACTTAACCTGCCCTAATTCCTGGAAAAGAGGGCTTTGGTTTTCAATGTTCTGATGGTAGGTAAGTGAAGGACCTGTACCACAGCTTCTTTTGACAATGTATTGGGGAAAAAAAAAGAAAAATCTGAAGCAAAAGATTCTGCCAAAAATATTTGAACTTAATTATTTCTTTTCAGAACTTTATTAAAATATATTTAAAACTTTAATCATCTTCTTTCATATATTGAAAAGTGAGTGGTCTTGAAATAAAAAAAACCAAAAAACAACCAAAAAAAAAACCCCAAAAAACCCAACCAAACTAATAACCTGTAAAATATTTTTGATATAGTAATTTATGTCCTCTGGTTTTAGTCTGGTGAATAAATAAATAAATAAATAAATAAATAAATAAATAAATTTCTTGATGAAAATCCTGTTTGCATTAATCATATAAATTGTATAATGGTATTATAGCTGCAAGAACCAGTCAGCTTTGGTCCAGAGATCTTACAATGTCCTTCTAAACATTCTTCATTCATTAGTACAAATTTATAAAAGAATTAACAATATTAGGGTTTTTTTAATTATTTGCAAAGTTGCATGCCAAATCCTAATGCCTGTTAGGTTTCCAAACTAAATGTACTGTTTAATTTTGTAAATTTTATGTACCTCCTAAAACTTCAAATCAAAGTATCAAAACCTTATGTAACCTAAAATCCTTTTATATTTTAAAAATTACTATATGAAATAGGGAAGTATGACAAGCTCTATTTTCCAGTAGAGAATGAACACCCTTTCAAAGTAAAAGAAAGCCTTTGATAATCTACAGAAATGCACTCAACTCCTCTGAAACTTTAATCCTTATAATTAATAGCACACTCTTTCCTTATACTTTTTAATACGTTTTGTGTAGTCATCCAAGCAATTAATTTGATACATAAGAAAGGCCAGCCCATCTCTGAAAAGTCTCTGGCAACCAACAGAAAAAGAACACAATCTGAACATGAAATAGGGAAACCATCATGACCAAATGATTTCTATATGCATAAATACTGTGGAAATCAGATTTCCTGACTCTGGACATTCAACTGAAAAGCTCTTGTCCATAAGCTTCTCCAGAGGACTTTTCATTATAAAATCATTTACACAAAGGTAGTATGTATTTTGGATATAGAAGTACTGTCCCACAGATTTTAGCATCTTAAAAGGCAGAAGTTTCTTAATGCCCAGGGTGAAGTCTGTTCATAATTACAGACATATACAAACTAAAAAATAAAAATAAAACCACAAAAAAAACAAAGCCCCAAAACTGCGCTATTGTATGTACACAGGACAACCGTGTCTGTTCACACATATGTAGTTCACTTACATGTGTTCTCCAATGCTCACAGCTCATGTATAGAATCACAGAATCATAGAAGCGTTAAGGTTGGAAAGGACCTCTAAGATTATCAAGTCCAACCTAACCACCTGGTCCACCTCTAAACCATGTCCCTAAGCATCACATCCACACATTTTTTGAATACTTCCAGGCACTGTGGTTGCACCACTTCCCTGGGCAGTCTGTTCCAATGCCTAACCATTCTCTCCATTAAGAATTTTTTCCTAATATCTAATCTAAATCTCCCCTGGCACAACTTGAGCCCATTTCCTCTTGTCCTATGACTTGTTACTTGGGAGAAGAGACTGACCCCCACCTCGCTACAAACTCCTTTCAAGTAGTTGTAGAGAGCAATAAGGTCTCTCCTCAGCCTCTTCTTCTCCAGACTAAACAACCCCAGCTCCCTCAGCCGCTTCTCATAAGACTTGTGCTCCAGACCCTTCAGAAGCTTTGTTGCCCATCTTTGGACATGCTCCAGCACCTCAATGTCCTTCTTGTAGTGAGGGGCCCAAAACTGAACACAGTACTCGAGGTGCAGCCTCACCAGTGCCGAGTACAGGGGCACTATCACCTCCCTGGTGTTGCTGGCCACACTATTTCTAATACAATCCAGGATGCCATTGGCCCTCTTGGCCACATGGGCACACTGCTGGCTCATGTTCGGCTGGCTGTCAACCAGCACCCCGGGTCCTTTTCTGCGAAGCAGCTCTCCAGCCACTCTTCCCCAAGCCTATAGCATTGCATGGGATTGTTGTGACCCAAGTGCAGGACACCTATACCAGGCTCATTGTGTCTTTTTGTTAGATGATACATATGCATTACATGAACAAACAAGTATACAGGCCTTAAATCTTCACATGAATCCAATTTACTAATGCAAATGATAGATTTTTCATAAAACAGTGAATTTTTGTGCATATGCTTCAGGCTGACCTTTTGTTGTAAAAAATCTTTTGTTTAGTCGTATTTTGTCTAAAATCAAGTTCACAGTCAAGATTTGAAGTAAGCTGGATTTCTGAAGAGTATTTGTAGATCCCATATTTAACCAAAAAACTGAGGCTGAGTGATGGCTACTTTTGGTAGTGCCATATGAAATACAACTCTAGCTCTTTTCATGTTGCTGCATGGAATAGTTTAATCACTTTTTAGCTGCTGAAGAATTTACCAATTTAAACCTTACGTTTTTTGACATTTTTGAACCAAGTTATTTTAAGACATAGGCCAACCTGACACAGAGAGGGCAGCATATCGAAACTGTTGATACACTTAACTAACAATTATTTTGTTTTCTGTATTAAGCACTCTTTTATATGGTTTGTGATAGTACGTAGAAATATATTAAAAAAAGAAAGAGAAAAAAGAAAAACAATGGTGAAGAAAGTTAAGAGATACAGTGAAAGGTTAGGAAAAGGATTCTAATTTTTCAGGGAACCAACAAAACCCTGATAGCATTAGTTGGGCCCCATTGCCACGATGCTTCCTTTTCACCTGGGGACCAAGTTTTCACTTTCACAAAGGGTCAGGTCACCCTTCCTGGGAAGAACAGTGGAGACAGGAGCCATCTGCCCTAGAGCTCTTACAGGCTGCTGTGGCTCTGTTGCCAAATCAAAATGTTGGACTTGTGACCGATTCTTTTTTGATTTTAGGCTGCTCTGGTTTTTTTGGTGAAAAGCCAGGCCAACTGGACTCCAGAATCTCATATAATATTCATAAAAATACAACAAAATGTAAACCAGAAAATTTTAACCAAGTGTATTTGGCATCAACCTTTAATCCTTTCAACTTTCCACACTGGAAATGCTTTGCAAAGCACAGAAAAGTGTGAAGAAATTAAGCCGCCATTTTTCTAACTGATACCAAACAACACTTGAGAATGAAATGTTTTTATGCATTACAGAGACAAAATGCACAACAGTTGAACATATGTTAATTTAATTAATGTCATCATCTATGACTGGAAATAATCAGTATTAATCTCTATGAAATGTGAGAAAGTATTAAATGAGACCATATTTGTGAGAGCATGTTCAGTGATAAAAAAGTGAAAGGAAGCAGAATATTTTCACCTTTTTTCCTCTGGCTTTCTGTTTAATTTCTTTTCCCAGAAATGTTTTGTTACCACACTGCAAAACAGACTAAAATCCAGCTGCAGTCCTTTGAGAATGTATCTGTATTTTCTTTTCTGTAGCACCTTTTCCTTAAAATATCAGTTCAAGATGGCAGAATGTACAAATACTCTTTCAATAGAATTGAGACAATTCTACTAATAATTTTCTTACATTGTTCAGTTAATAATTTTATTATTTTGAGTGTTTTAAAACATCTCTTCTGCGTATCCCTCAAGAAAGACTGTGTTTTACCACCAGGGTCAAAGTTCTCTGGGAGCAAAAGTAACAATGCACATAACTGGATCTCTCACCTATTACTTTAAAGTGCACCAAAAGAACACTTTTTCAAATATCTAGACAATAATGAAAACACTTCAATAGAAAACATAGACAATTTTATCTCTACAAATTTAATGAAAAAAAAAATTACTTTAACAGCGTGTATCAGCAGGGACATGCAGAAGTAATGTCACTGTGAATAACACTGTTGAAAAACAATTAACCTATGAAGCAATATCTTGCAAAGTCTGTTGCTCAAGCACTTGAAGTTCTGATGCAAATCTCAGAAGACAAAAAATTCTTATTATTCAGTGTTGACTAATACATTATCACTGTTTACCATAACATACCTTTGCTTTTCATGCAGACTAACACAAATTATCTAGCTTTCCAAAGCCTGTATTTTGATTTTATATTGAGCTTATTATTAACCACAATCAAATATGCAAAGTCATATTCTAAATTTGTACCTTTTTCCTCAATGACTGTTATTTTCCCATTAGTCATATTGGTATAATCAAGAATTTCTCAAATTATGTTTTGATTAATGAATTTTTTTTGCTATACTTAATACGCACACAATGGCAATCATCACTGAGAAAAACCCTCTCCCATCTGGATTTTCATATTATAAAGAATGAATGTGTTATTAACTGGCTACAATTTTCCTCAGAAACCGAAAGATATTATGAACCACAGTCAGAAAGTATGTATAATGACTGTTTGCATGTTTAAACACAAGTGGGTACTTTGCAGCATCATTATATGATTGTTAGCACAACTCTGAACACAGTCTTCTGGTAGTCTCTGAACATATGTTTGACGAACTGGCAGCGATATTGGCATTTCTTGAAATAGTTCCCTTAAAAAAGAGCAAGTTCAATTTTAAAGATATGAATTCCTTTCATGTTCCTATCTAGCATGTTTACAGGAAATAAAGTGGGAGTGGAAAATGCAATTAGAAAGTTCTTTCACACCCTTCTTCTTTTGCTTAACAAAGAAGAAAATAAGATTAATGAGCTACTGCAGTAAATAACAGATACCAAGCAAGCAGGAAGTGTAGGAGTATTTACAACAGAATAGCTAAATTTCTAGGAAGGATACTGCAAGTGGAAGGAGAAGGGTAGCAGGAGAATGTTTACATAAATTTGGCAGTAAAAATTAAATCTAAATTCAGAGCTGAACATAAAATTACAGAAAATGAAAGTGTGTCTAATTTTCTTGATGATATCCAAAACACTGTAGGAGCTAATAATAAGGTTTTAAGGAGAACTGTGATCAAGATAAAATGAGAATTTACAGATATTTTGCTTTTGCTACCCAAAAGTTCAATTCGGTTCATTCACAACAGGTGGACATTTTGCTGTTGTAGCCACAGTCTGTTAAGATATTTGAGGTTTCACCTGGTGACTCTTGTCTAATTAAAGTGTTTTTACCAGCCAGCCTTGCTCTTCCCAACACAATTCCCTCTATCCTGAGTCTTTGCTTCTGTCTGATGAATAGTTATAGTCTAATGGCAGTGTGTATTGTTTCTTCTTTCCCGGCTCCTTTACCAGGCCTGAGGTCACCCTCTCATCAGGGTCCAATCTATCCTAGAGATGTGAGCCTTACCAAAGATGCATGTGGGTATCAACTATGTCTATACAGCTACTTTATTCCTTTATAGATCTGTACCGTCACTGAGACAAATAGTCCATTGTTCCTGCTCTTTGTGTTTTGCTGCCACCTCTGCCCATGCACATAAACAAGAGACTCGGACCAGGGAACTGATGTGTCACCTAGCAAAAATGAATGGGTCTTTGTTTTTTGTTTGTTTTTTCCCATCTGTATTTTGATGCCTTAATGAGGACATGAACATACCAGGGCAAGGGAAAAGGAGGATCAAACAACTAAAGGTACAGAAGAGGAAGAAAAAGCCATTTTCTTCTAGAATATACTGGATTTAGAAGGACATTGAGTTAAAATTACTGTGTGAACATAATTTGGCTGTTTGGAATTGGTTTTCCTGTTCTCTTTTAAAAAATCTAGTCAGCAGAAGGAAGTAATAAGTAACATAGCAAGAGGTACCTTGAATCAAAACTATAATAATAGTATTAAAATACGTGAAAACTACAAATTACAAGATCTGAAGTTGATTAGACAACCTTCTGATGAGGTTAAATGTGATATGGCCTACTGTCCCAAGGAATGTGAGTCTCATTCAGTTCACGGGATAGGCAATACAAGATTTTCTCAGCTGATTAAATACTCCAAGGACACAGCCTGGTATGGCAAAGTAATATGAGAATATTTAAAATAGGGAAAATGAAGAAGAGGAATTAAATTCAGATCTTATCTGCAACACTTTCATGAATTGTATTGCTAGATAAAATAACAAATTTCTAGAAAAAGAGAAAGTATTAAATAAAACACATTAAAAACAGAATTTGACATCACAAAGGAACAAGTGACCTGTAATACCAGATATTCTTAGACATTAGGCATATTCAGGATTGAATATCTGTTGTCAAGCAACCAGTCTCCATCTCATCATTTTCAGTTACTGCAACTCCCATGTTTAATCAATTCCAGGGTGCTTTTATAAAACTATAATACTAATTGACCTAATAACCTACCATTAACATTAATGAGTAACAAACCATTCTAGAGGAGATGAGTAAAACAAATAAGAAGTTCTGTCTTACAGGAAATATGTCATGTTGGGAAGGGCAACTTTGAAATAAAAGCATGGATATAGAGAGTAAATTTGTAGTGCTGCTGTGCTCAGTAAACAATTCTCCCTCCCTCAGCAAAACAGAATTGTACACATAAAAAAGATTTGATTGTTCAGTGCACTATATCATGCTGATGCTTTTTCATATCAAGGAGACAATATTTAAAAGGGAAGACCTGAGACTTATGCCCCAAAATATTGTGACTTACTGAATTTTGGCAACCGCATTGACAGTAACTGACCATTTCCCTTTTAATGGTTCAGTGAAAAAATTCTTGTGTCTCTAAGGAGCTCTGCTATAATGCATTACAATCTGCTTGGTCACAAGGCTTTCAGACCATATCTTGGTTATCATTCACTTATTGTGGCCCACTAACTTCATATTTCCTTTATTATCAATTGCACAAATATATCAACCTTATCATTCAAAGCCAAAATGTAGAAAGTTCTTCAGGCAACATGCAAGAGAATTTCTAATACAATCACTTATTGCAATTACTACCTGCAAAATAAAGGCTTCAGAAAAGTTAAATTCAAACAAATGAAAGTTGTATTTTTTCTTGTCATTACTAGATATCCCCACTATATCTGTTTTGAATAGTTTTGTTTCTGAACTCAGCCTAAGTGAGAAAAAAGATTACATGTGGAAGAATAAATTTCACCCAACTAAATGAAGATATTCCTCACTGAAACTGGGGAGCAGGGGTGAATTATGGAAGCATATGACCTTGAATTCCTATTTTCAGAGAAGTGCTCTATTTAAATAGGGAATTCAAACATCTGTTTAAGTGTATTCTACTGTCAGTCTCTCTACTTGAATGCACACTTCATGAGTAGCTTTACGAGAACTTAAAATATTGGTACAGTCTGTTCTGCACAGTCAGTCCTTCAGGATGCGAAAAAGGAAAGAAGAAATCAGGTAAAGTTAAGCTGAAAGAGATTTTGAGTGTTTAATCAACTTTTTTTTCCCAAGACAGGATCAGCTCTTCCTAACACATTCTTGACAGATGTTTGTTTTATCCAGTCTTAAATCCCTAAGGATTCCAGCATTCTAGCTAGGCGAGCCATTTGAATTCTTAATCATCCTTAAAACTAGCAAGGTTTCCCCTGTGTCTAATTTAAACATTCTTTGCTGCAGTTTAAACTCATTACTTCTCTTATTCCAGGAGGTATAGAAAAGGTTTTCCCTTTATCTTTACAGCGTTTCCCTCTTGAAAACCCTTCTTATGCCACCAACAGTCTTATTTTTTCTAAATCTTTGAGTCTTTCTGAACATCTAAACTTATGACCCTTTCTTCCCTTGTCCTTTTCAGCCTCAGAAGTACAGACCCAGCTGCCTCCAAGCTGCAGCTTTACTTCTTAGTGTTTCACCTATCTCACACCACAATCCTGCTCATGGTATAAAAAAACCCAAACACCTCAGTCTTTGGTCATTGATGAAAAACAATACTGTGAAAAAGGTTGAGCAGTTTGTCTCAACTGCTTGATATTAATTTGTATCTGATTAGAAAAGTTTTAGTTCCCTGAGGGAGGGAAAAGGGGCTAGAGACCTGGTTTTAATTTAAGAAGTTATATTCTGAATAACTGAATGGCTTTTGAGACCATCATTGATTGTTACTTAGTGGGAATCTTTCCATTAACCCCAGTAAGGATTTGAATCAGATTCTCAGAATTATAAAACCCCAAAATACATCATTCTCATTCTGTCAATGGGTGTTAGATGCTGTGCATCTGTGTGTTCCTGCAAAACCTTTAGTGCTTATTAATTCAAAAAGCACTGATGAAAAACATCAGCTTGTCCTATCAAAAATGGGATTAATGCTCCATTTGCACAACTTTTTAAAAGCATGGCATATAATACATATACAATTAACATGATTTTTACAGCAGAAGCAGCAAAAGTAACAATCTGTACACACCAGCTGCTGGCAGCTTAGCAGAGCACACGTTGATTTCAAATGTTTGATGTCTCATATCATTTAGAAAGCATGAGATTTGGATTAACAGCCCTCTCCAGGCTTTTGACATGCTCTAGTAACCAATCTGTTCTTTTGGACTTAGCTGGTGTGCACAGGACAGATGTACCAACCACCTTAATGAAGTACTGTAAATTCTAATTTAGTGCCTGCAGAATAAATGAGATTGTTCAGAAGCAATCCAATTTACTTACAGGTCTCCATATTAATAATTGAAGGGTGCTGTCCAATACTACACAGCCTATGTGTATCAAGCAATCTCTCTCTATAGTTCCACCATTCCTCCTAGGTTTTTCACAAAACTTACATCATTCTATTACCAGATGCCTGACCTTCTGCTGAGTTAATTCTCAGGGACTAGCCCAAAGAAGACAGAGGTGGTAAACTGATGACAGACATCCAGCCTCAGCCAACAGCAGAGCACGTATCTATTACTTCCATTACTCTCTGGATCTGTAAGACCCTAAACAACCTCAGTTGCTCTCATAAGATTTCCTCCAATTCTCTTCTGTGAAAGATTTATTTTTTTAACACATTCAGAGGTTTGTCTTCTGCAATATTATATCTTCTTTATCTTCGAGTACAGCTGTAGTTTGTTGCTCTCCTTTTTTGTGACATCTGTATTTATCTCACATTCTTATGAAACAAGGGTTTTCTGTAGTGTAAAGTAATGAGAAATGCCAATTTCTACCTATTTCATATTTTGTTTTTCTGTTAAAATTACGCCCCCTAGGAAAGTATATGCCTGGTTTATTGACACTGACTTATTCTAGAGGTCCAAGGAAATGTCAACATGATATTGAAGAATTTTGTAAGACTTTGTGAAATATGTCTATGAATGATTTGGTTGCTGAAAGGCACCCTGATTTGGAGAGGATACAGACTAAGAAACAATACTATCACCCTCCCTAAAATTAAGTAGCAGTTTTCAAGTCATTAAATGATTGTCAATTTCCAATATTCTGATTTGTCAGTGTGCTCAGGGATGATGAAAAAAAAAAGTTATGAAAGTGCTACATCTTTTAGATTATTACTTTAATGTGGTCCAAAATTGTAGATTTTAATAGTTTGTCATCCTTTTTACAAGTATGCTTAATCCCATTTTACTGGTTATGACATTGAGGTATATGAAGCATAAATTATTTTTTCATTTTCTTCTCTCCCTCTCTTTTATGTATATATACACCTGATATACAATATGTTTGAAAAATGAGTATGATACTTTAATTATCAAGTCGAGGCAGAGGCAACTTTCCGGTCCATGGCATGCTTCAGGTGCTACTGCAATTAATTATAAAGAATAAGAACAGCAACAACTGTGATATTTTCCCAGAAATTTCTCTGAAATCAGTCTTGCATACCAGCTAAGGATATATAATTTTAATTTTTTTTTTTCATAGTAAAAATCACAAAGTAGTTATACACTTAGGAAAAACCCCAAATAATCCTGTTGAAATGTATTTCTTGTAGAAAGAACAAACAAGATTATAACTGTTCTTACCATGTAAATGATTCAGGTGTTCCAAACTGAGTACTTCTATCTCAAATTTATGTCTGACTTGTCATTTACAAATAGAATATGGCAGGATGTGTTTCATCTGAGTATTTGACATCAAAGGAAAATTCTGTATTTAGCATAGGTAGCTGATTTCTTGCTGGTTTTGGAAATCAGGTGTTTCATTGTATATGTGAAAGAAAAATAGGTTAACTGTAACAAAATGTTTTTATTCAATACTGGAGAAGTATTTTTCTGCTTGTTTCCATTTTAAAATTAACAGACATTCAGAGTGTCCTGGTTTCAGCTGGGATAGAGTTAATTTTCTTCTTAGTAGCTGGTATAGTGCTGTGTTTTGGATTTAGGATGAGAATAATGTTCATAACACACTGATGTTTTGGTTCTTGCTGACTAGAGTTTACACTAGTCAAGGACTTTTCAGCTTCTCGTGTTCTGCCAGGTGCATAAGAAGCTGGGAGGGAGCATAGCTAGGACAGCTGACCCAGACTGACCAAAGGGCTATTCCATACCATATGACGTCATGCTCAGTATATAAGCTGGGGGAAGAAGAAGGAAGTGGGGAACATTTGGAGAGATGACGTTTGTCTTCCCAAGTAACTCTTACGTGTGATGGAGCCCTGCTTTCCTGAGGATGGCTGAACACCTGCCTGCTGATGAGTAGTAGTGAATGAATTCCTTGCTTTGCTTTGCTTGTGCACGTGGCTTTTGCTTTACCTATTAAACTGTCTTTATCTCAACCCGTGAGTTTTCTCACTTTTACTCTTCCGATACTCTCCCCCATCCCACAGGGTGGGGAGTGAGCGAGCGGCTGTGTGGTGCTTAGTTGCTGGCTGGGGTTAAACCACGACACAGGCTTGGGAGCAAAAGAAATTTAAAAGATTTTCCTAGTGACTTTTTCTTATTTACTGACAAGTTAGACACGCAGTCAAAAAACTTCCAGACTGGTCAGGAGTTTGGTGTGTTATTGACTATTTAGCGCAAAGATATTTCAAATTACTTCTGCTTATTTAGCTGCCATGTCCATTTGAGCTTATGGCAATGGTTTTGAAATCTCCTAGACAGAAGACTCAGGGCAATCGAGTAACTCAATGACATCAATGGATTATGCGCAAGCTATAAAGAAAAAAAAGTAAATATATTTCAGGTTTAGGAACGTCAAAGCACATATGCATACATTTATGAACATCAAAACACATATGAAGATGTGGGTTCTGCAGTACTTGCATGAATTTTCTGTCTATCAAAAATACCAGCAAACTTCCAGACCTTACTTTCTGTCTGCCTAATGATAGGGCTTCTGTAGGACTTCTGTCTTCTTTCTATGTCTATTTTTATAGAGAAATATTGAAAGATGTATTTAGTTGTTCAATGACAATAAGTAAAAGTGACTAATAACTTACCTAAGAATTCTGCAGAACTGTCTGTCCTAATAAATAAAGAAAACTTTCAATATGAATGTATATAACTCAGTTTTGCATTGTTCTTTTTTACATTTATCATGCTTCAGTTTATAGTAATTTTTTATAAATTTTGTAATCGACTTGCTGAAATTACTGATACAGAATTATCTGAATGCACAGATTCGTACAAAGACTTTCTTCCTTATATTCTTGCAGTTTAATGAAGCTGCCTTGAAAAATTTCTGCCAACTTACTAAGAGAAAATACTAAATTATTGAGAAAGTCTTCCCTTAATTAATTTTATTGCTTTTTTAAAGTGGTATCATGTTTCTGAAATTTACAACTAAGATAATTTCAGTGCCATGCTATCACATTAAAAAAATTCGTAAAATGACTCAGCCATTATCTTGATGCAATACTTATATGCACAGTGATTATAAGAGCCTATTCAGGTGTCACCTAGAAGATGCATTAATCAAAATTGTATATTCTCATTAATAAGAAATGTGATTATCTTTTCCTTCAGTTTTCATACTGACAAATCAAGAATCTTAAAATGAATCCTTTCAGAACTAGAGAAAACTGAACTATTCAGATTAATAAATATAAAATATTCAATGTATAAATTTATATTATTATATGAATGTATATTATCATATGGGAAAACTTGCAAATGATCAAATAATGTCTGGAATAGCTTCTTCTGAAGGGTTAGTTTTAAATTACCTTCCAGAATACTGGATATGTTCATTCAAAGTTATATTGTGGGTCTTGTGTCCCTGTTGTCTGGTGCTCCAATTTTCTTCGCTCAAAAGATACAGATAAATGGTTTAGACTGGGTGCTTTGTGATCTTGTTGGGGTCTATTTTTCAGAGCTGAAACTGAATAAATTATATTGACAAGTGCAAATATCCGTGGATCAAAAACAAAGCAAATATTTATCCAAACCCCTAACAACTAAAATTGCTGGATTTGATAGTGCTCTGTTCATTTTCTCCTAATAGAATTATTCCTGTAATTTATGTCTCTGCTTTAATTGGAATTTACTTGACCTATTAAAACTTTTACCAGAACTGACATGCTTCCATGAGAAGTTCAGGTTCTGATGGACTAAATCCAGCAAAAAGACATTTCTTCAGAAAGTCCTCTACCAGATATACAAATAAGACCCTTGAATTTCACTGTAATGTCAGCATGGAAGCTCTGGGTAATTGTCAGGAAATATTTAGATGTATCTGATACTATGTGCCTATGAAGAGCTGGCATGCTGTTTACCATTCACTCTTCTGAAACAGATACCTTAATCTTATATATATTATTACTACAAGGTCTTAGGGGGCAATTGCTTGTCTGCAGAAGAAATTAAGAGTACCTTCATAGTTTTGTACATCTATGCAGTATTATAGCTGGGTTACAGGCAAATTAGGCCTTAAATGAGCATTTCACAGCTGCCTAAATCAAGATATTTAAACACATGAGGATGCAGGTAAACATTAAGTACAATTTCCACAATAGCACGTGCAAATGACAGGTCTGTTGCTTTCCTACCAGAACTAGTTAACAATTACATCTGAAGTGAATGGAACTCTGTAAATATCACCCAAGACTTATAGAAATGAATGTATAGAAATGAATTAATGAGAACAACATGGTAAGAACATGCTCTCTATAAGCAGAGAATTTGTATTTGATTTATAATGAGCCTGTAAGTGTAAATGTGCGAGTCACTGAAAGGGCTCTTTCCAAACTGCTGCTGTTTGTGTGCTGTTATTAGACATTGCTGACACTTATGTTGTCTCTACAGCTACTGATCAGAGCACTACTAAACAACTACTATAACTGAATATGTGCAGTCACTGACGATGGGATACATTTCCAGTTCATGACTGTATATTTATGACTATATTGTGGACATTACCACTACTTGGAAAAGGGATTTCTATCACTGTTTTTCAAGCTGCTCTGCCATTTAATGTGGTTGTTCAAATGTAAAAGATTGCTTGGATGGTAATATAATTCTGTTCACATTGTAATCAAAATCAAAATGAGCTTTCATGAAAACAGTATTTGGCTTTATCACACCATGTTGAGAATGACTAATAGAAAAATCTAACCTGATTCCTTATTTCTTTTTCTTTGGTTGATAAAATAAGATATAACCCATCTTATTTTCAAATTCAGGAGTATCTGATAAAATGAACAGACAGACTTTATGGTTGATGGCTTTTATCCTGATCAACAGATCAACGACATCAAGGATATAAACAGAAAGCACATATCCATAGAGTGGTTTATCATTCTGTGTTGAAAAGAGGCAGTTCACATTTGAGCAAGTGAAGGAACTCAATGTTCTGTCAGAGAAGGGCAAAAAATTATTCTTAGACAAATCTTAATACACATACATCTGAAGCACATTATGAACTTAGCAAGCAGCTTTCATTCCCTCTTCTCAACATTATAATTGTAATTAATATGTCTCTGACTGAGAGATGGTCGGAACTTTTTTTTTCTCTCTCCCTTTTTATGAAAGACAGGTGAAAGCTTTGTTAGACTGAAATCAGTAATGATTGTTCTCAAAGGAAGGAGTGGCAATTTGGGCAGGGCGAAACCTGTCAGTTTCAGAGAAGTAAAATGAGCAGATAATTGCACTCTTCAACTTTCAAGGTTCACTTAAATCTTTAAATGAAACGAGCAAATTCATGTAATTTCCTCTTCTTCTTTTACAAGAGGCCTAAGTTGCCCCCTTTATTTTTCTGGTGTAAACGTACTGACAGGAAGATGGTGGGAGAGCAGGACCTCCTAGTTGTTTTGTTGGTGGTGATTGGGGTTTTTTTACCTTAATGGATCATCTAAAAATGATATGATGATGGATTCCATTTAAATGCTTCTCGTTTCTCTGACCTTGGGATTACGGGCCTCTATCAGATGCTACCCAAAACAATTACCTTCATCTAGAACAAACATTATTGGCTCATGAGCTATTGAAGCAAAACAACATGCTGATCTCCACATCAACCTAGACTGTGGTCATAGTGCCCTTTTAAGGTCACACTGTCATATCTTCTAAGCTGCTGTTTGTTTAGAAGTTACAGTCTGAACATTTTGAATACAGCAGGTACAATGAAGAGCCTCCTTGCTTATTGGTGGATATTAAGTGATTGCTAAATATCTGAACAAAGACACCTCTCATAACAGGTGACACCAAAAATACTGTGCAAGGCTTTCTTGGTTCTGTTGGTATAGGAAGGAGGTATTTACAGAATGAAACAGAACCCATTAACACTGCCTAGAGAAGCTATGCTATGGCGATGTCTGTACTGGTGGACTAAATAAAACAATGTCAGAGGCAAGATCATCTGTGCCTGCTAGTTGCCAGTACAGTCCCTAGTATATATCTGATTTATGCCAACATGAACACTTTCAGACAATTCCTAGGAATGATTTGGGGTGTTGAGTGACGAAGGACTGTTCCCAGTACACAGTATGCACAAGGCCACTCTGGGTAGTAGGTGGGAAGTCAGCTATATAAATGCTATCGGATCTGAGCCATTTGTCCTCAGAACAAGAAAATGATATGTGGACTGTTTTAATTACTGGTTTAGATGTAGCCACTAGGACCATAGTGAATGGCTGTAAAAGGTTAGGTACGATAAACAGGCATATAAATGCTTAATTTTTAAGTCTTTTTTCCCTCTGAAGGTTTTCCTTTACTGATAAAATAAACTTGTGATTTAGAGGGATTTCAAATCACCATTCCTTACATTTTCCAGACAGAAGCATGTGCATCCAAAATGAAGGATATGCACTGTCAGTGATAAGCACCTGGATTAATTCCACATATTTACAAAATTACTCGGCTCCAAAGACTAACTCAAGCCTTAGGTGAGCTTAGCCACCCTTTGTGTGTCCCACTATACTTCCATGCTTTTAGTTAGTTGTTGAGGCAGGTAAGCCCTAAACATTTCTTCTTTGCATTGCATTTGATTTGGGAATCAACTTAGAGGAGTGAAATACCTCTTTTAAGTCATGATAAAATTAAAGCACCGCAGTTTAAAAATCTCCTTCTCAACATGGAGTATTAGATTATGTAAGAACAGATAGACAAATGTCTGTATTCTTAAATCAAAACTACTTAGGGAAGCACCACTATCACTGACAGGGCGTGACGTTTCCTGGCACACTGTTCAGAATATAGTGATCATCTTTTATTTCATAAATGCTAGGGACTTCAACTGTTTATCTAACCAATCTTCAACCAATGGTCACTCATTAAAAAGTACTATACTGAACTACCATTCTGTTATTTTTAATGTAAGAAGAGGTTCTGAACAAACTCTTAAGATCAAGTTAGAAGCAGAAGATACCAGAAGGCTATGCTGAAATTCAATTATCTGAGACAATTCAAGATTCTAACTCCAAAGGGAGTCACAATCAAATATGGGGACACAATCTGAAAAGGTAAAAAATCTCTACTGCATCCTCTCTACCTTCACTTTTTGCACTCTTGTCCAATACATTTTCTTCTTTCTTTTTCACTACATATGCCCAATTTGTTATTTACACATAATAGTATTTTCTCTTTAAAAACAGCTTTTTTTTAAAAAAAAAAATCTATTTAAGTGTTACTACTACTGGGGAAAATACAGGGAAGTATCCTTTCACCCTGAAATAGTGAAGAATGGTATTTTTACATTTGATTGTGTAAGCTCCCTGTTCCTAACATAGCTGGGGGCTTGATGTGGGAGGAATGTTTATACATGTCCACCAAACTTATCAACTTTTCTATTTTTATTCAAGATGACTGTACATTCCTAGATATAGACAATGACAGCTCAACACAGATTTATACAATCTGGAATTACCTGAAAGCATTCTTCCAACCTCTGTTACTCAGATCAGACCATGTTTAAGTGAATCAGCATTAGAAAATAAATAAATTTTAAAAAGACATTCATTATATGGAGAAGCTATAGAGAAAGTGGAGTTAAGCTTTTCAGTGCAGTTTACTCAGCAGATTCTTAAATAAAAAAATTTGTCTTAAACATTTTTCAGTTCTACATAAAAAAATACAAGAGAAATGTTACAGTAAGAAAGACCATTCTAATTTTCCACTAACACTTTTCCTTTAGAGAGAGCATATTTACAAGCCAAACTTCTATTGTAATTGAAACCATTGCATTTATTTTTTTTTAATGCACCCAAATTAAAAGGGAATGAAAACTTTAACCTAGGAATTGGTAGATTTTTTTAAATGGCCAGTATGTTAGAAATTTTCAGACTTCTACCTAATAAAGCTATTATAGAGCAGAAATTAATTTAATCATTTGTACAGAGGAAGAAAGCACATCATGTCAGGCAAGAAGGAATGTAAAATAGAAATGAATTAACTGAACTGTTGGTTAACTGTAGAGATCAGTGACAATAAGATTAGCCATGGACAGAAATGAGTAAGAAATGTGCTACAGTACTAGCCTACAAAGCACTAACAGAAGAATTAAAATTATTAAACAGATATTTAAGATATTTTGATATATTAGTAGGGAAATGTTTTTATTTGGTTTTAATTAACTTTTTAAGGTTAACATCTAGGAAAAATAGCCAAGCAAAAACACAAAAGGAGGTTAAAAGCTACATGAAAATTGCAATAAATTGACAATAGCAGTGTGTGTGTATATATACACACTTCTTTTTATACAAAAAAGAACATACACTTTCCACCAAATAATTTAAAAAATCCAACTTCTCATGCAATCAAGAACTGAAGAATTGTATTGGTCAAAGAAGATAAATTGCATTCCTATGATTTTTAAGGTATGATTAATGCTAATTGACTTCAGAACTGAAAAAAAATTCTTAGTCTGATTATATGATCAGTCCAGAAAGCTTAAAGGATCAGCTGATTAACCTAATGTAGCTTCCATTGCTTATGTAATTGCATATATTTGCATTACTTTTATGAAATTTGGTTCTAATATGAAGTTTTATACCTCAGTCCTTTCTAAAAGTAAGAATATAGGGAAATTTCTGATGATGTTCTTAGTCATCCCTAATTGACATGAAAGTGCTTGTTTCACTGAGGTGTATGTAAGCTGGGATCACCTGTCTTTGTTGCTATTATTGAGTGGGCAAAGCTTCTTGGGAGTGAAGATTTTCTTCTTACATTACTCAATTAGCAGGACTGCAGTTTATCTGCTCATGTTTTCATGATGGTATTGCCAAGTATATGTGCAGGTTTTGTGTAAATATCTATGTATTTTGTCTATAAATCTCAAAAGATAGACCATGTTAAAAATCTACAAATCCTAAAATAACAGAATCTGCAATACACTCTTGTCTTTAACCATATCAGGTATTGATGTCAAATGTAAAGTCAGAACAGGAATTTCTCTCACTTGTATGCTCAAATTTACCAATCAAGATCTTTTGCTGCCATCCCAACAGTTAACATTTACGCCTCAGAGCTATCAGAAATACTGAATCTTAAGGTGTTTAAGAGCAAGCAAAAACCTGAAGCTTCATGAAGAACCTCACAAAAAATACCTTGCTTTCCTATTGAAAACCTATTGCACCAGTCCTGTTCTAAAACCCTAAACTAGATAAACATCTTTAAAATCACTCTGAAGGCAAAGAAAAAGTCAGGATGATATAAAATTTTTGAGCTATCTTGCTTTTTTCTTAGGCTACTGGCATACTTGAATTAACGATAAAATGATTGTTTAGGTAGGAGTAACCTAAAATGTTCAGAGAGAGTCATCCTATTTCTTACATTAATAAGATCTTGGTCACATATAAGCAGCTTCCAAAAGCAAATAACTCTGTGTCCTTTATTACTGCATAAGTTTATTTTTTAAATGTATGAACAAAAGCAAGGAAGACTGTGTTTGCAGATAGACACTTTTGCAGTTTTAGTCAAACATTTTACAACCTCTCCTATGCTGGCGATTTCGGATATCACAGTTGAGACGCCATAACTGATAGTGTGAGCACAATCTATAATCTCATATCATAAAAAACTTGAGCCTAATCACTGCAGAAGGGTGATTTAAGTTAATTTGTTTTATGAACAAAGGCAGCTTCCTTAATAAGGTCGTATTCAGGATGCAGAAATAGTAATCGAACAGATGGGAATAGTAGTGTTTACATCACTCTGGCCAGCTTGGCAAAAATATGTTTGCGCATAACTTGTGTAAACTGTATTTTTTAATCCCTGCCTTATACGATAAAGAAGCAATATTTAAGAATATGCTGCTCTGTAGAATTTCTTCCTAGCTGACCAACAGGTAATTTAAAAGTTATTATTGTGAAAAAGTCACATTTATGTAATCAGTATTCTTACATAGAAAAGCAAGAAGTGAAGTTTTATAAGGGCAAATTCATGCAGAAAGATACACCAAAGGTTGTAAAATACAAAGATATGCTTGCTAGTTCCAGAAACCCGTAGCCACAAATTGCTGGAAGCTATGAGCATGTTCTGGAGTTCTTAGACTTCTCTGTGGACATTCACTGTTGACTGTTGGAAAAAGGATATTGGGCTACACGTTCCTAATTTGTCTGAAGCTAGAGCAACTCCTTGAAGGTCAGCCTTTCCCTGATCTCTGACTAAAACTGCTCATAACTTCTCACTGTTAATGGTTTATGTAATCATTATCACTTTACAGACAGAATAATGACTACCACAGCCCTTTAAATAACTGTATGAAGATACAATACAGATGTCAATTGTCTGAGTAAATATAACCATAAAGCACTACTACTTTCATTCACATTAACAGCATTCTCTTCCAGATAGTACTAATATTATTCTGCTAGTCTAAACTGCAGTATGAAAGTCTGAGCATATGACCAGAGTAAAAATAAATCCCAATTTTTATTGCACTATGTGAGTCCATAATTCTCTTTGTGGAGTTCAACTAGTTGATTAACTTGTCTGTTTTGCCCCTTCTTCTATTCTGTAATGAGCATCATGAATAAAGTAGCTTTTAGGGGAGGCTACATAAAACAAAAAAATTCTCACTATATAGATCTTATTTGCAGTATTATGAGTGTGTGCAAAAAAGACTTATTCAGGTATAAAACCTGTTGGAAAATGCAATGCATTCAAGGACCGTTGGAACAGGTCCATGGAATTAAGACTACCACCTGGACTTATTTAGAGTTCTACTAGAGATTAGTTCTACTTCAGATCAGTTATTTAATTAGCTCACACCCAAAAAAATCTTATAAGTACTCCACAAGTTGCTCAGGTGTGCAGTTGCCCAATGTCACATCCCTGTGTCATTTGGCAGGAGTTCACATAAAGTGCAATGCTGCTTCATAGAGATTCGACACGCTAAAAGAAGTGATCATCTATAAACCATCAGACTTATTCAGATAAATATTAAATAAATTTGTTAAATGGGAGGTTGAGAGAAATGTTGCTTATAAGAAAATGCTACCAAGTTTTTAGCGTTCACCCAAAAATGTTAGCTAGGGTCTCAGATTTATTTTCTTTAAACATTTAATTAGCTGTCTGAAATTCCTTAGTCCTTCCTCCAAGCAATTATGTACTTTGGAACATTCTTGTCTCCTTTGGAAGTAAGCTTACTCAAGAAGACTCAAAAGGCAAAATCACTTGTCACTGTATACTGGCTAGAAACAACTCTATTTCACCACAGCTTTTTTTGATTGGTAGTGTCTTCATACTGTGTACTTAAATTTAGAAATACATGCATGGCTTACACTTTTTAGGCTTTAAAGCCTGGGTTTGCTCTTCTTTTGTGTCCTATTGCTCACAACAGTTATCATGCATTTGTTCTGTTTCTTCTAACAGAGAAGCAGCTCTAATATGAGAAAATTTGGCTTAAACCACTTTGTTTCTAACCATAAGATGTTTCAAAGCTTGAGTCCAATATTTGGGAGTCCAAAATGACAGACCAGTGTTAATGGACAGTTTATTCCCTGGTCAGATGAAGTCAACCAATAGTATTGCTGCTGTCAGCTGGAAAGACTAAGTTACACAGATGAAAATGTGAGTCCTACAAAATACAGCATTGTTTGCAAGGACTATTGCATTTAGTTTCTGAATTCATTCTAGTAAATGCTTATTCATAACAGTTTTGCCTGAATTCCAAAACATTTCTGTTTAAATAAAAGCAATGGTATGAAGTTTTTAAAAGAATTTTATAAAGGACCTATCTCCCATACTTAAGTAACATTTGCAGTATTTCTTCTGTGCATCAGAGAAATTTGCCATTGCAAAGAGTCATATTGCATGAATTTGGTATCTCATCAGCTGGCAACATAATAAAACTTTTTCTTTTTTTATATATTAAAAGAGAGATAACAAAGAGATGTCCTAAGGCAATCAAAATGGATTTCAGAGCCTTGGGGAGGTTGGTTGAAGGATCAGGTGCTCAGGTAGTGTTTTCTTCGATCTTTTCAGTAGCAGGGAAGAATATTGAATGGAACAGGCAGACCCAGCTGATCAACCCGTGGCTTCAAGGCTGGTGTCATCAGCAGAACTTTCGGTTTTTCAATCATGGGATGATCTATTCATCACCAGGTCTACTGACATCCAGTGGGATGCACCTTTCTCAGAAAGGGAAAAGGATTTTTGCTCAGGAGCTAGCAGATCTGATTGATAGAGCTTTAAACTGGATTGGAAGGGGGAAAGGGACAATATCAGGCTAATCAGTGATGAGCACAGGATGCCATGCCAAAGTTCGAGGAGCTGTGTGCTAGTGAGATTCCTCAGACTGCTCCATGAGGTAATGGGCACAATGAACCGCACTTGAAGTGTTTCTACACAAATGCGCGCAGCACGACGAACAAGCAAGAGGAGCTAGATGCCTTGGTCCAGTCCCAGAGATATGACATCATAGGCATAAGTGAAATCTGGTGGGATGAGTCCTGTGACTGGTGTGCCATGATGGATGGTTACAGCTCTTCAGGAGGGATAGGCAGGGCAGGTGAGGCCAGGGGGTGGCATGGTATGGAGCAGAGGGGCTGGAATGCATGGAGTTGGCAACGGCACAGTTGAGAGCCTCTGGGTAAGAATTAAGGGACAGACAAATAAAGCAGATGTCATTGTGAGAGTCTACTATATGCCACCCAGCCAGGACGATGACACTGATGAGTTATTCTTTAAGGAACTAAGGGATGTTTCTAAGTCATCTGCCCTTGTCCTTATGGGGGACTTCAACTTGCCAGATGTCAACTGGGAATACCACACAGCTGGTACAAGCAGGTCCAGAAGATTCCTAAACCATCTTGATAACTTCTTGGTAGAGTTACTAAGGGAACCAACAAGGAAAGGTGCCTTCCTCAACTTTCTGTTTACTAACAGGGAGGGTCTCATGGGTGAAGTGGCAATTGGTGGCTGCCTTGGCCACAGCAACCATGAAGCAGTCAAGTTTAAAATCTATGGTAACAGGAGGAAAACAGCCAGCAAGACCTCAACTCTGGATATGAGGAGAGCTGACTTCAGGCTGCTCAGGGAACTATTTAGTAAGGTCCCCTGGAAAAAAGCTTTTGAAGGTGCTGGGGTCCATCAGTGCTAGTCACTTTTTAAGTGCCACCTCCTAAAAGCACAGGCGCAGGCAATTCCAAAATGTGGGAAGTCAAGCAGGCGAGGTAGAAGGCCTGCTTGGCTGACTAGGGATCTTCTTTTAGAACTAAGGCGAAAAAAGAAAATATATGGCCAGTGGAAGCAAGGTCACATGACATGGGAGGACTACAGAGATGCTGTTTGTGACTGTAGGGAGGAAATTCACACAGCCAAAGCTCAATTAGAGCTGAACCTGGCCAGTCCTGTGAGGGACAATAAAAAGGGCTTTTTAAAATATGTTAATAGCAAAAGGCAGGCCAGAAATAACATTGGTCGGTTACTTAATGAGCAAGGTCACCTTACAAACAGGGACATAGACAAAGCAGAGAAGTTTAATGCTTTCTTCCCCTCAGTCTTCAACACTGATGATGGGCTCTGGGACCCCCAGAGAACTGGGCTAGAGAACCATGACTATGAGAATGATAAACTCCCAACCAACCCCGAACTTGTGTGGGATTTGCTGTTCCAGCTGCATCCCTATACGTCAATGGGGCCCAATGAGATTCATCCGAGGGTACTGAAAGAGCTGGCTGATGTCGTAGCGAGACCTCTCTCAATGATTTTTCAATGCTCTTGGGAATCTGGAGAGGTCCCAGTTGACTGGAAGCTGGCAAACATTGTCCCAATCTTCAAGAAGGGCAACAGGGATGACCCCAGTAACTACAGGCCTGTCAGTCTCACCTCTGTGCCTGGCAAAATTATGGAGAAGATTATTCTGGGAGTTATTGAAAAACACCTGAAAGACAACACAGTCATTGGTCCTAGCCAGCATGGGCTCATGAGGGGAAAGTCCTGCTTAACAAACTTAATTTCTTTCTATGACAAGGTTACCCACCTAGTTGACCAAGGGAAACCAATCAATGTAATCTTTTTGGATTTCAGTAAAGCTTTCAATACTGTGTCTCACGGTATCCTCCTGGACAAAATGTTCAGCATACAGCTGGATAAACACATAATGCAATGAGTGAGCAATTGGCTGATGGGTTGGGCTCAAAGGGTTATAGTAAATAGTGTTACATCAGGCTGGCGACCAGTCACTAGCGGGGTTCTGCAGGGATCCATGTTAGGGCCAGTGCTCTTTAATATCTTCATAAATGACCTGGATGCAGGACTTGAAGAATTATTAAGTTTGCCGATGACACAAAATTGGGAGGAGCTGTTGACACTCTTGAGGACAGAGAGGCCCTGCAGAGAGATCTGGACAAATTAGAAAGCTGGGCGATCACCAGCCAGATGAAGTTTAACAAGGGCAAGTATGGGATTTTGCACCTGGGACATGGCAACCCTGGGTCTATATACAGACTGGGGAATGAGAGGCTGGAGAGCAGCCCTGCAGAGAGGGATCTGGGGGTTCTGGTCAACGGCAAGTTGAACATGAGCCAACAGTGTGCCCTGGCAGCCAGGAGGGCCAACTGTGTCCTGGGATGCATCAAGCACTGTATTGCTAGCTGGTCGAGGGAGGAAATTGTCCCACTCTACTCTGCACTGGTGCAGCCTCATCTTGAGTACTGTGTGCAGTTTTGGGCGCCACAGTATCAAAAGGATATGAAGCTACTAGAGAGTGTCCAGAGGAGAGCCACGAAGATGGTGAAGGGTTCAGAGGGGAAGCTGTACGAGGAGTAGCTGAAGTCACTTGGTCTGGTCAGCCTGGAGAAGAGGAAACTGAGGTGACACCTCATCGTGGTCTACAGCTTCCTCACAAGGGGCAGGTGCTGATCTCTTCTCCCTGGCAACCAATGATAGAACCCAAGGGAATGGCAAGAAGATGTGCCAGGGGAGGTTTACGTTGGACATTAGGAAAAGATTCTTCACCCAGAGGGTGGTGGAGCACTGGAACAGGCTCCCCCAGGAGGTAGTCACATTGCCAAGCTTGACAATATTCAAGAAGCGTTTGGACAACACCCTCAGACATGTGGTGTGAATTTTGGGGTTGTCCTATGCAGGGACAGGAGTTGGACTCAATGATCCTTGTGGGTCCCTTCCAACTCAGGACATTCTATGATTCTTTGATTCTATATTTTAAAAATATTTTTTATTTTATGTTGTGTTACAAGTAATTAAAATTATTCACCAGCTTTGAGTAACAGCAATCTCATTTTTCATGAACATTCTTCTAAAAGTAAGTATATTACTCTTCTAATTTTTTTTGGAGGGAGGAATTTATTTAAATAAGTAATTATTAATTTTATGAATCCAAAAAACTTCTTCCCCAGTAACTTTACAGTGCCCTGTAGATACTGGAGAATCCAGTCCAGAATCCAAAACTACTTTTGCCTCTTGCATTCCTCACATGTGCAAGGCAGCTCAGCATTAAGTTATGTCTACATTGAGCTTCTTTTTCACTCAGAATACTAAGAAGGGCTTCTAATATCTGAAAAAAAGGTGAGCAAAAAATAGAGCTTCATGACTGAGACACACTTTTACGTTGTTATAAGAATCTTTGTTGAGGATATTCATTTTTGTATAGACATATTTCCATATCATGATCTTGAAATACATCTACTCAAGTCATGCAAAGTAGCTTGCTTTTAAACTTTTCCTCAGATCAATTTGCCATAGAAAAAATAAGTACCCTGAAGTATTTCCTAGATAAAATTTTCTACAGTAATAACCAATAAGGTTAAGTGTCCCCTAAGAAAAAGGATAGCTCTTCACTGAATCTGTGTAAGTGTCCGCTGCTTTCCAGTTCAGATTCTGCTATGTCATGAACTGATCAATACAGCAACATTGATATTTATGTACTTTGAGGAACTCAGCAATCATTTTTCTTTATTGGCTGAGTTATTTTCCTCATAGAAATGTTCTTACTAATAAATCCACTTCAATTATGAAGGCAGTTATCTGAAAGCTCTGTAACTTACTTAATTGTTTCACTACATAGAACAGCGAAAATCCTTCCAAAATGATTAAAGAAAAAGAGTCTGAAAGAGGAACTGATACATACTATGAATATTGTTTATGAAAAAAGCATGTTTTTATAATAATTTGCTTAAAGAATTATAAGGAAACAGCTCCATTTTGCTGTTTATGATATGTCCTCATTCTGCTTCTCCCCATATTCAGAAAAGACCTACTTCTGGTATTGCCAAAGATGAAGAAAATACAAAACATCAGCTACTGCACTGCATAGCTTCCTATTATCTCATCAGTCCAATCTCTTCTTTGGTTCAAAGGTAATGTTTCTGATAAGACTAGAGGAATCCTCAATTTTTTTGATGTGAATTCTGCTAAAAAAAAAAAAAAGAAAGATTAATTGAAAAATGATTTGGTGTATCTGTTGTTCAGCTTCATGAGAATCCACTATTTCTGCATGTCTGTAGATCACATCCATCACATACATTTCAAAAGTCACTTGTTAACATTAGAATAATATAATTATTAGGAGAAAAAAAAAGTATTTACACCACTTATTAATCTATGTACTTCACTGGTAATTTTAAAACTTGAATTTTTGAAATATAGAAACAAGTCTTAAGCATTCTGAAGGTCAAAAAACCTAATACTCAAATAAATCTAACTGCTGTAAATCAGAAAAAAAACCACAGGTAAAAATAGGAAAACATAGCACTGACATGCCTGCAATTGCATCTTTCATTTCATCTCTAAACTGAAGGAAATCATTAGAAAACGTAATGAAGGATGTCAAAAGTCATGGAAGCACTTGAAAGAAGCATATAATGTAGAAAGTAAAGAAAAAATAAATGTATGCAATCTGGGAAAGGGTGGTCACCACGTGTCACTGAATCAAATGATAACAGAAAAAGTAACTGTGAAATACAGAAAATGGGTGAACCTGATAAAATTTATTTTTTGTTGTCCGTATACTAGCCTTTTTAAAATATATTATGTACAGAAGAAAACAAAAAACCCAAACAAACAATTACAATAAAAGGTATATTTTGACAAAGCTACCTCTACCATTGCTGTTAATGTATAGGTTACAAATGTTCCATGTGAAGTGTTAGCCAGCTTCGAAAAACAAACATCACAGAAGTTTTACATGGAGGTGGCCCTGATAATTATATATCTACTTTAAACTGCTATTACTGTAGTATCCCAAGCCACAGTAAAGAACAGTTATGGAACTGAATAATCATTTATGCAAAATAACCGTATGCGACAGGACAAGCAGAAAGTAGAACATAAAATTACTCTCCTATTAACTTTCATTTGACTCTTTCGTTAGGGGGAAAAATAAAGCAAAAACCTAAAACCCTAAAGAAATATTTGTGGATGGCAAGTAGTGTCATGACACAGTTGTGCTAGATCAAATCAATATCAAATGGTTTATGTCAGTAAACAAGGCCCTTCAATTTCCCCTTCATAACTCCTCATACTCTCTACTGAAAGTTCATTAGCTCTCTATCCTGTGGTATGCATCAACAAGCAACAGATCTTTAGGACATTGGAGCCTCCAACTTTCTTTCAAAATTATTGATAAAATCCTGTTGATTTCAGAAGAAACAGGATTCAACTCTAAAATATTTTATGGTATATAGATCTAGTTGGAATACCTATTATCAAATTCATCATTTATTTCAAATATTGCATTAAAGTATTTTTAATACTTGCTATGGACAGAATACAAAAAAAATCATGCTTGCCAACTATGGATTTCTGATCAGACAAGTTATATGGTACTATTTCTGTCCCCTGAAGGAATAAATACATAATTACATCCCACATTTTTCTGTTTTAAGCTTTGGATATCATGGTTTATGAAAACTTGTTCCAATAAAACTATCATATGAATGTTGATGGATAAATAATCCAAAAGAGTAGCAGGCACAGACAAACCAATGACTGGTTGCAGTCAATATATAGAGTTTGACCTTCTTTGGAGCATATCTTAAGTGTGCTCTATCCAAACAATAGCACGGTTCAAACATTTTCTGAATATTGTAATGGAATGTTGCTGAACAGAGTATTATAACATATAGAGCAACCGTTTGGCTGTATTTTGTCCTGTGAATCTCAGAGGTTGTACTCCCTTTTTCCTACCTCTGGGGAAAACACTATATCCATGGAGTGGACAAAATCACAGGAAAAGCTACAAGATGAATCTTACAGATAATTTAACTGCTATATTATTATTTTTTCTGTGACAAAGTGCTCCTTGCCTTAAGCATGACATGACTGCGGTGACCATTATTGTCATTGTGAGAACAGCAATAGTACAAAAAAGGATTTCATGGCTGGATTCTCAAAATCCTAAGATCTAGATTCATTTGAACTAGGACTTTAAATAAGACATCTAAGTAGCATCCCTTAGCTGAAGTGAAAGAAATTGAGAGAGAAATTCGTTCAGCCCACTTAAGGTATGGATGGATCTGAAGACAGATTGGATAGATTTGTGCCTAAGTGCCTTGGGATAAAAAAATCCATAAATCTCAATACACTTGTTATTACATGGAGTCCATTAACACTTATGTCACATAGTCCTGCTGGACCAAATCCTGAAATTTTACCTTATTTATTGTCAATTTTTCCTCAATTACACATCCTTTGAATTTAATGTGAGGTTGCCTAAGTAAAAATGAGAGTCAGAAGAGTAACATCTGCAGGATTTGCATCACTGACAGCAGCAGCAGAAAATTTCTGAGAAGCAGAACTGCTCAACTGATTTGTTTTAATTAAAATAAAATTGATTATGTGAAAAATATTCATTTGTTTTAACTGTTTCACAGACACAAAAAGCAGCATTGATTAGGTGTCTCTAGAAAAAGGAAGAGCATACTTCTCTTTTTCTCAGTTGTGCTCACTGTTTTACTGTCTTCAAGAGCAGCGAATAAAACATGACACAGTACAATATTAATATTGTCATGAACTGAAGATCATTATGGTACCCATTCAAGCAGGTTCCTTTGCTACCAAGAAAATAGTTTGCAGAGCTAGGAACTGAAGGTTGAATACCAAAGGATGATCGTTTCAGGCTTCTTGAAAGAGATTCACTGTTCCTCACTGGAGTCCTTTAGCAAACAAGGATTTCAAGTTGTGCCAAAGTTTTTTGTCACTGAAAGCAGGAAATTTTAATTCTGTTTCATTACTAACATGAAAAGGTGGTAAGGAAAAGTACTTTCATCTAGCGTGAACTCAGGAATGTTGTGAAAATGAAAGCAGATTTCTTTCTTTGCAATAGACCTGGAGACTGAAAGCTGAATAAATATGAAACACCACATAACTTTGAAAGATTGTAATTTTTCAAAGAATAACTTCCCAAGAAGCTCTACTTTCATAATCTCTTCCCAGTTCTAAATTAATCAGATAATTTTGCCATTTTTTTATAGCTGAAATGTATTGATTTATGAATGAGGAATTTAGCGAGAAACATAGCTGAATATAGATGGACTTCCACACTAGAATCTGTGCAGGATTGGATCTGTCAGTAGGTCTAAGCCCAATAAACCCACCACAGAAATTGATGAACTTCTCTAAACTAACACGAAGATACTTTCATCCAGCCCTACACTATTATTGAAGTAAGTGGTAAACAGACGTGAAACTTAGAATCAACATTGCAATATCCCCTTTTGCCTCCTGGAAGACTCAGCTCTGACTTTTATGCCCCCATTATAACACAAGTAATAAATGTTCAATGTATCAAAATGAAGTAAATCTGGAGAAATTAAGATTTTGCTAAAAGCAATAGTCAAGTGTTCATGTTCTGTAGATGTCTCAGAAGAAGGAGTTGTGCGTCTCAGAAATATGGTGCGTTCTTAAAAAAAATACTAGAAAATATTTGCATGGATTATAGTATACACTCAAATACATTTCTGTTACCTTACTGAATGTACAACAATGTGATATTCAAAGCTGATTTAATTACCTAAGTGTAAAACTAGAATATTTCTCTGTTCATGTCTTCAGTACTGGAACTCAGAAAAGGAAAGACATTTGGGAATGTCCAAAATTAAAATGCTTTATCCTGCAATTCTGCTTTTATAGTTTATCTAAGTTGTGGTTCCAGTTTTTTTGCCACTTTCCATCTTACTTTCACTACACATGGGTGGATAGTACTTTTATATTAAAGCAGAAAGATTTCTACTAGATAAAAGGACTTAGTGTTGCAATGATATTATAGTTAAAAAATAATGATAATGTGTTTCTTATGGCAGAGACAAGATAGAGGTTATATTCATGATTTAGGGCATGGAATCTCCAGAGTTTTAGAAAAATAGAACTGAGCACCTTTAATTTTCTGTTCACCTGAACTGTACTGAACAGGAATTTTATATTTGAGACATGTTGCAAATGAAGCCTTATGAAAGCAAAAAATGTCTGGATAATCTGGAGACCATCAGAAATCTGAAAATAAAACCTTAATTCAATCAGCAAACATAAAATTAGTATTGATGTTTTTGAAATCTATTAGAACTTCATGTGCTCAAAATTGTCTAACAAACTATGGGATAATCTTAAATACCTGAGCAGAATTCTCCTTACTTTCTGGATCATTCTTCATATTTTCACTTAAGTATAGAGATGATCAGTAACTATAGTAACATTACCATTTGAAATGAATTTGCTTTCTGAATAATTTCTGGATATTTGTATATAAACTGCTGAATTACATCTTTCAAACTGAATATGAACCTGTTCTGAATTCAAATCCTATGACAAGGAATAAAATATAATGCTTAAAACAAGAGGAAAAAAAAAAAGATTTATGTCAACATAATTATTCCAAATACACAAAGAGACTTCTACCAAGAGCTTGTTCTTTTGTGCCATCTGTTCATTATTCTGTCTCTCTACTGAATGAGGTTGCAACTGCAATTTTCATTTCAATGAATATTCTGATTCCATAGGAAACAAATAAAAAGTTATACTGTTTATGAAGAGAGAAAAGCCTAAGTAAATTAAACACTTTGATAATTTAGGAAGAAAGACGATGCTTAATATAATCACTATATCACAATTATTTACTCTATTGAGCAATGGTATTGTGAAATGCAGTTTATCAAATATGTAACTTTTGCTAGAAACTCTAAAAGAAATCAGAGCAACAGAAGTGAGCAACTAGCTGATAAGATCAAATTGTTTGCAATTGATCTTTCCAGCAAATTTGGTTAATACTGGGAAAAACTAATGAAGTTTTAAGTTGAACTCTTTGCTAATCTTTGCTAGAAGATGATAGAAAACTTCCAGAGTTGTTTGTTTAATTCTATTTGTATTTTAAAGCACAATCTTTCAAACCACTACAGAGAGTTTTACTAAAGCACTGTAATCTTTTCTAGATTACACATATAGATAATTTAATGTGCCTATATCTAAGATATCTGAAGTTAAGCAAGCTTTCTTAAGCCCATGTTCTGCAACAGAATCCACACAAAATGATCATTTCACACTCACTGCTTCTATCACATTGCTGGGCTCAGAGTACTGTAATTCATGGGCTAATAATTCTGTAGACCTACAAAGCTACTTTATTGCAAAGACTAAATAGCGCAGTGCTGTGTCTTGAGGTTCTACTCATCCAACTTCTTCCAAAGTTGCTAAATACAAAACAAATTATAAAATGGAACTATAACAGTTTCATATATCAAGTCAGTGGCACTTCTAAAACCAGTAAACAAAACACTTAACCATGATGAGTCAGAAGTGGGGAGCATCTTTTCCAGGTATTTTTGAGGTGTCTGTGAGGGGACTTCTAAGATAAGTTTATCTGTGGAATGGAAAATGGTACATCAATTGCCTCCAAAATAAAAATGACTTTTACTATCAAAGAGTTTATTTTCTGAAAGCACAGAACAACATGTGTCAACATGCTTCAGTAGCCATCTTTCAGTAGCTAAGAACAGAATGAGATTGCACAGTAGTGGAATAGACCAGGTATAGAGAGCAGAGCTGTGTAGCTTTGATGAACAAAATGGAGTTTTATTTCATTAAGATCAAGGAGAAAAAAGCTCAGGTTCTTTCTTTTCTTTGTTTTAATTTAGGAAAGTTTTTTTAAAAAATCTATCCTTACATGTCAAAAGGTCATAAGAGTTTTACATTTTTCCTACTATTCTTGGGCAATAATAGTTGCTCAAATTTTGCTACCCCTAAAACTATTCTCACCTTTCAGGTTATTTCCTTCAATCATGCATTCTATTGAATCCTTCCCTCTCAGAACTGAGATGGTTAAGTCCTTTCTAATGAAGCCAATGTCAGAGAGAAGCAGATATTGCAGCTGCATATAATCAGGCTCGACTCTTACCTGAAGATAGTGGGGTTCAGTCTCAACAGAGTTTTATAGACCTCAAAAAAAATCTTTCTTTGAGTTTATGTCTTAACAGTGACATCCAGTAGCAGCCCAGTGCCATGGAGGTCTAAGAGAACAAACCATACAGAACAAGAACTGTGTAGGTTATTCATCTCCAAGGTAATATTAATAGGGCCAAAATGTTTAATTGTTATAAGGTGGAAAAAGAAAAAATGAACATCATCTTCCACAGGACATTGTTATTTTGTCTTATATGCCCCTGTTCATGAAATTGCTACTGCAGGTTATTTTCGTTTATCTCCTATGTGTTGTCATGTCCAAACTGGTGCAAAAGTGAACTGAAAAGCACATTTCTTGGGAGTAGGTCTTGGTCAGCCCCTCCACCTGCAAGCTTGTGTTTTCAAAGTACACAAAAATGTCCCACTGCAGTAGCCCTCAGTGGTGATTTCTCTGACTACTCAGGCTTGCAGAGATGAGCATGCACCAGCTGGGGCTGAGCAGGAACAGAGGCACAGGGCAAAGTTACAAGGTCCTTTACAAAGTCATTAGTATTTTTTTTTTCTTTTCCAGTGCATAACAGCTATTTTTTTTTTATCTTCTTAGTATTATCTTATTATCTTAAAAATAATAAATCTATACCTTTCTTGTTTTCTGTGATAATGTACTGTTATTTTTTTCTCCATTATACATGCACGCATACAAATGCACAGGCAAACACACAAAATGCAAATAAATCTACTAAAAAATTATTCTTAATATCCCCATAAGCTAAAAACCACTACAGCCACCACTGAACAAACTATTCCACAAATCTTTCTCCACCACATCTGCTATAATGTATAAACCCACAACTAACCTTGCACACCTATCCCTGCACCCCAAATTCAAATATTAAGCCGTGGACTCCTGTACCTGCACCAAAAGACTTTTTTCTTTTTCAAAACCTACAGGTGCATTGACTTTACTTGCATGACTCCCTTTGCAGAGTTGTATCTATAACCAACACCTACCCTTAATCCTTGAATGGCAGTATGACGAAAAGCTCCCACAAATAATAAAATCACAAAAGTTCTGCTCAAGGTAAGGAAAATATATAAATACTAGTTTCATGTCCAACATTTGTGCCTGACCCTAAGATACTTGTTCATGTAGGACTTTCAAAGACCTTCCTGAGAAGACTGACTGACTGACTGACTTTTGACTAATAGGATCCTAATTAAGTTAAGCCAGGACATAAAAGGACTTGTAAGCAGAACTGTTCATGGTCCTCAACTCATCCGACCTGAAAGTCACCACCAGCTACAGAGAAAATTATTCTTAGCAGTGCTTAAGAAACATACAAACATTAAGGAGAAATAAGTTCAAATCGTTCAGATACAAAATCAACAGAAAAGGAACAATATGGGAAAAAAACCATAGCTAACGCTCCCCTCTTTCCCTCTTCTGTTACCACCTATCACTTTCCTTTCACCTGCTCTGGCAGATTGCATCCCTCACAGCATGAGTTATGAAAAAAAAAGGCCTTTTCCAACACTGGAGAGTATTTGGTCTGTGTCTCTGGAATATGAATATTGATGCTGTCATTCATGGTAATCACACTAGTGACAAGACTAAAGGGTGAATGATAATGTCGCCAGAAAGTCTGCAAGTGAAATAAAAGTTAAAAATACTCCTCATGGAGCATTTTTTTCTCTTTTGCTATTGTGAGGTGGTCTTAAAAAGCTGAGCACTGTAGTGAGCAATATCTCAAGAAATACACTGATGTACAGCTGGACAACAACATCAGAAGAATTAGGGATATTCAGGTCTCTTCATAAGGACAAACTTATTTCCTTTCATAGAACTGGTGGCCACAGTGCTTTTACCACATGCAGCTATCGTAACTTTTCTCCAAAAAACTTTCTGAATTAAATTTTTTTGCTTTTATGTTGTATCCCTGAGTAGCTTTTCAGAGACACAGAGCCTTTTAAAAAGTATAAAAAATTATATTTGTCCTTAATTTTTCTGCTGGTAAAAGGAAGGCAATTCATCTTTTAACCCAGAAGAAATAAACTTTGCATGCACATAAGGCAACTGAAATGGCTGTGGAGGAAAAAAGCTGGTGTTATTTTGGATAGAAAACAAAATAATAGGCTTAAGTTGCAATATAAGAGATTTTGATTAGAGCATATGGGGAAAACATAATAACTCTATAACTTTAGTTTGCTTACTTAGGTTCATGCTTAGTTCAATTCTGATATTCCCAACATCATTTTACACAAATACTAAGAAAAAAAAAAGGGTGAGATTGTGTTCTTGGTATAGGGTGACAGAAAGAAAAAGCTTGAAAACTGCAGTATGTGGGCTACAGACCTAATTTCTTCACTGGGACTATTTTTAAGGTTAACATCAGGTTAACATTAGGTGGTATATGATACTTCAATTAGTACTTAAATATTAAAATTTAATGCAGTTGCATTAGTACTCAATAAACTAAGGAAAGCACCTGCATGGTTGAAAATAGTTATAAATTTATTGCATAAGTAAGATTTTTTAAAATTTGAGAACATTAAATATTTTCTTTTTATTTTTATTTTTTTGTCAGTAGTTGCATTGCTGCCTTTTTGATAAGAGAAACCAAGAACAAAAGACAAGGCAGTTGTTGTGAGAACCACTGCCTGTCTCCTTTGTGCCATCTTTTATGAACCTAAAGTCAAATTTTTCCAACAGCAGAAGCAGATCCATAGATGTAATTGGAATCTGGCTGTTTTCATAGCACTACATGTAGTCTCAGTTTAATGTGTTGCTAGCCTCTAGTTTGCTAGGACAGGGCAGGTCCCTCCCCTGGTTAAAGGCAGGATGTAAGATATTTCAGTGCTAAATGTGTGCAGGGGGCCCCTTGTGAGAATTGCTGCCTAACCTCTCAAAGTCTTAAACATAACCTTAGCAAAAAAAAACAAAAAAACAAAAAAACCCACACCATATGAGCGTTCTAGACTAAAGTACATGAACAAAATATGTATATTCAAACATGCACATCAGTACAGGGTTTCCCATCACCATTGTTTATTGCTTAGGAAGATAAGAAACACTTGGTGGGATAAGAAAGAAGAATAAAATAATTTCTCTATTCATCTTTCTGTTTCAGTTTCCTACCTTTCTGAGCAGTCGCCAGCCTGCAGCAGGAGCCATCTCAAGTTGTTTAAATGCCTTTTGAAATTTGTGGTTTCTTTCCTGATTTGTGGAACCTTTCTATCACATCTAATTGTTTTCTGACTTTGACTGTCTAGTCAGGCCAGGCTGTTTCTGACCTCGGCCTAAGCTTCCTGTGTTCTGAACAGTGTTTGCCTCTTAAAGATTCTTATTTGTTTTTCCTCTCTACCTCCCTTTTTTTGATGAGGCTTCCACCAGCATACAACACCCAGTGGATCACAGACTCCTCTGTTCTGCTTTCCATTGTTTCAAAATCAAGTCTTCCCTACGGACAGAGAAGAGAACACTGAATCTCCTGGGCTTCTGCTAACTCATCATCCCAACTCGCTTTTAACTACTGTCTCTGGTCTGGAGGGATACGGTGCAGTCCTTGCCAGCAATACTGTGTGCACTTTAATATGGAAGAATTAAAAAAAAAAAAAAAAGCAGAGGAATGTTGTAATAAATCTACCTCATGAAACAGAGTCTGTAAATTGTGTATAGACAATTATTCAAATCATCACATCCAATGAACTTATTTGGATTTGATACATTTTTTTCTCCCACTGGAACTATTGAGTTCACTGGCAGGGGGAGTCCTCCTGGGACAGAAAATTATATGACATCCAGATAATCTCTTTGCAAAAATCTCTAGGCACTTTCATCTCTCTAAGCTACTTTTATACAATGAGCTAAAATGACTGTGGCACACCATGCTAACAAAATGCTCATGGATTTTCATCCTCTGCTCATCTTCTGGCCCAGATAGCAGAAGGGAAAATGAAAACAAAGCTCTGCATTTTCTCTCTTTATGGAAAGGGCTGTGCATAGTCAGTATTTGTAATCCACAATACTAGTGAGATTTAGCAGTTTGTAGATCTGTATTTTGTTAGTATTTCTCATCATTACTACAAAAGTAGTACTGGTCAGAATTTGGATGGACTATTTTACTCTTCTATTGCCATGTAATGAGAGAAACTTTGTTTATATATATTTATATAAATGCATATAGATGTTAATGCAATCCAGAACATATAAAACCAGAAAATGGATGAAGCATGACTGGGTTTTCAATCTAATTTTAATAAAGCAAGTTATAACTGACTGAATGTTAGCTTACACAGCAGACATTAATAGGAGTTAATATAGTCAAGTTACTCTGTTTGAGATCAAACCTTGCCTGAATCATTAAGAATTCAAGTTTCATATGCTATCATACTATTTTGCCCTTGAAACTCACCAGTATTGTATAGACTGCAGAATGAATTTTAGTTGGAAAATTACACGAGTGAACTAGAACTAGATCTCTAGTTCCATTTACACAGAAGTTGAGTAAAAAAAAAAGGAATCATAATTTTCCCTTCTTGTCTGTGACTCTTTTTTCCTGGGAATAGAAAACAAATAATACCTTGGTCTTGCTTTCCAAAATGTAAACAAGGTGATAATAGCAACAGCCATTCTGTTAAACTTTTCCTCATACAGAAGGAACTTTGGGATCCTGTAGATTTCTGCCAAATAGCTTTGCTTCAGTGCAACAATAAGGCCAAATGAATGCACCATAGTTAGTCCCTAACTCAGCAGGAGGGAACACAGAGAGACGACACTGACTGGCAAGCGATGACAAATCTTGCGACAGCCCCCAGCTGGTGACTCTGCCCTTCTGACAGAGGTCAACAGCAGAGTCAGCAGAGATAATGCGAGCCTGCTTGTCAGCTGCTTCAGCACAAAGTCCTTCGCTGGCAGCCTAAATCGAGACTTCCAGCTTTACATTTACATCTCTGAGAGTGAGAGTTTGTGATAAAGCTGAACCAATCTAATGGCTTGCTTCCAGTAAAATTGACTGTCCCTTTCTCCCATGTTCTGTCGTCCTAGATACCTACTCCTGCCTCCTCCCTGCTGCTTACTTTGGCACTCATCTGACCTCAAAATGAGACAGTTCAACTTGCTTCACCAACGGAAGGCTAACAAAACTAAAACAGAAATGGATGCCTAGTAGTGTAGGTGGCTCAAAGAAGAAAAAAAACCCATGCCTGTAAGTAAGCAAAGGAGGACTGCTCCCTTTGGTGCAAAGAGTTATTAGATTGGCTCATTCACATTGCAGAGCCTCATCCTGTGAAGTGGAGTGGAAATGGAGAACTTGCCTCATACGCCAGCTGCAGTGGGTAGTTACTGTCACCAAACAGAAAGAACAAATAGTCATGGACAGTAAGGCAGCCACAGCATGATCTGCTAGAATTAGCATGCTGCCTGGGGTTATCCAGTGTTCAGATTACATTGGAGTTAGCCATTAAATCATCAAATTGCCAGGGTTTTCCACCCCTACGATGTAACTTGCTGCATCACTATTGTGCTACTACTTAAAGCCATCAACACTTGAATTCCAACAGCTCCCACAAACAGGCCAGGTAGGATGAAACTAAAGCATCACTTAAGTTTGTGTATGCTGTAATTATGCAATGCAATCACAGCATGTGCAGGACACTTGAATTAGCTTTAATCTGGTATCGCATCTGTTGAAAGCAGTGAAACTGTAGTATGGCTTCTGCAGGAGCCATGTAAGACTGCCTAGGACATTCCCTACTTATTTGGTTTAGTTATGCATGTTTGCCGAACTTGGAGCACCTGAAGACCCTTTTGTGTTTATCAAAGCTTAATATTACCCTAGAAACACTGAAATAAGCCTCAAAATGCAATGCAGATACCACCTTGAAATTTTCCAAAACCAATTGCTGTTGTTCCCCATTGTCATGGTTTAACCCTAGTCAACAACTAAGCACTACACAGCCGCTCGCTCACCTGCCTCTGCCCCCCCGATGGGATGGGGGAGAGAATCAGAAAAAAAGGTAAAACCAGCGGGCTGAGATAAGACAATTTAATAGGACATCAGAGGAAGAAAAGAAAAACATACAAACCAAGTGATACACAATGCAATTGCTCACCACCTGCTGACCAATGCCCAGCCTGTCCCTGAGCAGTAAGCCTTGCTGCACGGACAGCTCCCTCCAGTTTATATACTGAGCATGACATCATATGATGTGGGATAGCCCTTTGGCCAGTTTAGGTCAGCTGTCCTGGCTGTGCCCCCTCCCAGCTTCTTGTGCATCTGGCAGAGCATGGGAAGCTGAAAAGTCCTTGACTAGTGTAAGCACTACTTAGCAACAACTCAAACACCAGTGTGTTATGAACATTATTCTTACACTAAATCCAAAACACAGCACTATACCACCTACTAGGAAGAAAATTAACTCCATCCCAGCTGAAACCAGGTCACCCATGAACTACCAAATAATCCAGCAGCCCCATTTTCTGATTCTCAGAGTTGAATCTGGCAAGCAAAACTTTGGAGGCTTGCTTGCTTTCTACCAATTTTCTTCAGCAAACTAAAAGCATTCTAAAGAAATGTACCAATTTAAACCAGTCAACATCATTGGACAAACAATTTCTGACTAATTTCATGTCTCATTATTTCTGTTGGTTAACTGTCATTTGCCCCTCGATTACAAGAATAACGGAATTACCCTCTTAAGTACAACTTCCTAAGTGGAGGTTTTGCTTTGCAACTTGTTTGTTCTGGATGACGCAGATGTGGTTCTGGAGCTCAGAACACAACACAGCCTGAGTCCTAGGATGCAAAAATATTGCCATGGAAAAACATAACAAAAAACAGGAAACATCACTAAAGCTGAGTAGCTCTTACTTTCATTTAACTGGCAACAAACCCAATTATTTCACAAATTTACAATTCTCTGTTTTGGATCGTAACCAGGCAATTGAAGCAATATTTGCAGGAAGCGGGAGAAAAAGAGAAGGCAGGCAACTTTACTCTAAACCTGCTGTTAAGCTTTGTGAGCTTAAAACACTTCTGTTAATTTCATGTCATTCAGACGCTCACTGTGAATGTCAAATACTGCCACAAGCTCAAGCAGATCATTTTCCATTCATACATCTCAGCCTAACCAAATGAAGGACCAAATCCATGCCAAAGCCTTGCGTCAATTTTGCTCAGACCCTGTAAAGAAGTTGCGTGCATTTCTAGTTGAGTATCATCTAATCCTAGGATTAATTAGGTATAATGTTGGCACGCTGGGCCTGGGTGGAGCTGGAAGCTCCTTCTGGAGGAAGGACCTCATTTAAAGTGACAAGAGTGCCCTGATAATAAATAGAAAACATTAAAGGAAACAGCCTGGTCCAGGCTAACATGTTCCAGTTAGCTGTCTGTGCTTACATCTCAGTGAATTATGAAGAAATAAAAGACCCGCACAATATTAGCCTCTTCACTTTTCTACTAAATTACTCTACCTAAAGAAAAAAGACCGCAGGTCTCCTGAATGCTTTTGTCTCAGGCATTTTCATACCTACTTTATAGAAGGGTATGATTCATGTGTCCTTGCTACAATGTCTATGTTATATATGACAATAAGAAACTATGGCAGAAACACATTTTATTTAAAAGCAAAATAAATTCAGATTATTTGAAAAAATCTTTCTATAAAATTGGTTCCTTCCTTCAAGAAATCAGAGTATTTAGAATTGTCTACACAAGAATATATTTTTTTCCTTCCATTTTAATATAATGAAAAATACAATTATTCCTTTCTGTCACCTGTGCAAGCTAAGTAGCTTGCTTTATCTCTCCAATGAACAAGAGACAAACATCAAGTGGATACAGTACAAACATTACTTGGTAATTACAAATTTAATTAACAGTCAAAAATAACCAATAAATAGCCAATCCAGATATACATAAACATCTCTTTGCTCTTGAGATGTACAATTTAAAGTCCTAATTAATATTGTTGATGAAGATCCTATGAAACTAAACCTGCTGCAGTGAGAATCCAGCTCTTCTTTCTGTTCCTGAGTAGCCTTGGGAAATTTTAATCTCTATGTTTTAATCCCTTTGTTCCTCTCATATCATGGGAATAACAACAGTACTGGTAAATGAGCAGAAGTTTTTAATGATGTTTGCATAAGTATTTGCACCCATCAGTTCTTACATTCTGTACATAAATATGCTTTATCTCTTATGATACGCTACCTCTGTGAACATTTCTGTCAGTACACTATTTCAGGAGAATGTATCAGTAGATACAACAGGAAAGAGTAGCAAGTTTAAGTTAATCTATATGAAAAGTATGAAGCAAAAAGTCACTGACAGTAATTTTTATGACCCCTATATGCCAATAAACAATTATCTTCTCAGCAAGAAGTTTCCAAAACTCCAACCCTTTTTTCTTTAACTTTTACAAAGTGAATAGAAAGGTGTGTGAAATAGAATACAAATCCAGGCATGTTTGTTTTAGCAGCAATAGATCTTCATTTAGGCCTTCATTAATGAAGCTTTTTCTCTTTGTTTCTGCTTCTCATGTTCTTCTTGATTTGAGACCTTTTTTGGTCATTACTTGCCTCCTGTATTCTTCCTTTAACCAGTCATCAAATGTTCCCATAGAAACATCTGATTTTCTTATCTGCCATTATACTTTCTTTAATACTTTATTATTTTCACATTTGTTTTATGTTTCTTATCCGCCACATTTTCACCTCCAGATCTCCATCAAAAATACATTTTATATAACAGCTGACTCATCTAGAGATGTAAAGACATAGTTTAATTATTTCATTTCAGTTTTTGGCAAGATGACAATAAGAGCTAAAAGTGTTAATCCAAGGCTTTCAGAGCCCTTGCTAAATTAAATATTAACCATGAACAATAAAACAGATCAAAGAATAATGTGCATAAAAGCTCACAATCCCCTTAATACTAGCATCCAACAGTCAAAAGAATAATAGAAAAATACAGTTGTAATGAGCACAATATTTTAACTGAGGGAATAATTTATCAGTGGAACAATTTCCCAAAGCATGTGGTAGATTCTGCACTGTTTGAAGTCTTTATTATTGAGCTACTAGTGTGTTGTTTTAAAGGATATTTTAGCCAGAAACCTTTTAATGAGTGGTTTATATTCATGAATCACAGGAAAATCTCAAACGTTCTTAAAACCTATGCAAGAAAGAAGTTAGAAGATGAAGTCTTGCAAAAAAGCATTCTCTTTTCTTAAATTATTGTCTTTAAAATAGTTTGACTGCTTACAGAATCTAGGAAAAAGATCTAGTGAATGTAGAGAACAGTGAATGGGGCTTAGCAGGATTCCAGGATTTTCCAGACCCCCAAAACCTCTGGAAGAGGTGTTGTAATTGCAAAGGCCATGCATAGGAGTCTTCACAGCATAGAACAGCCTTCCTTCTTCTCATGGTCCCTTGCAGCCCAAAGGGAGAAAATACAAGTTGGTTCAGGGAAGGTATAGTGAACATGGTTTGTAGAAGGGGTTGGTAGAAACAGGCAGATGCTACAGTGGCAGCACAGGTGTTTCTTGGAATATCATTCTGTGCCTTCCAACCTCCAGATATTTACTAATGCTTTGTATTAAAGAAGCAGACTGACAGCAGCATAAATTACGGTGTCAGATATAGTCCCTGCCTTTCTTGTTGCTGCAGGGCCTGTTGGAGGGTGATGCTGCATTAAATCTCTGCTGGGAGCTTATGTCTTTAAACAATATGCATACTACTAAGGAGAAAAAAAATCAAAAACATTGATAAAAGGGCTATGTAGTTGCCTTTGTATAATATGATATCCTGCACTTATACACCTAGATACATTCACACATAAAATTATACAGCATATTTTTGAGGCTACTGTCTTTCTATTGCTTTTATTAAAAAGTTGGGATTATCTTTAAATCTTGGCACAGTCATCTCTCCAAGGGCATAACAAGCACTTTCTTCTTGCTCAGCAGCTCATCCACCACTACAACATAATTGCTAATAAAGTTCAAGAAGAGTTTCTGTTAGATACTAATAAGTACTATGAATTTATCCCCCACCAAAAGTTATAACAGCAGAGTCTTCACTTTCTTCTAGAATTCACTAATGTAGTAGATATGCCAACTAAATAAGCTTACTTAAAGAATGAACTATTTTACTGAAACCCTCATGAAAAAAACTAGCTAAGCACCAGAATTTTAAGAGCATTTAAATACATGGAGATGCAAACAAGCCTTTAGAGAGTTGGTTTGGGTTTTTTTTTCAGATCATCTAATTCTCCATCAGATCAGTGGATGTCAGATTCCTTACAGCAGCAGCCATCAGCTGGTGAGTTTTTAAACATCTCACAAGTAGCTTGCTTACAAGTCCCTTGGGTTGCTCATCTGCCGAGGTGGTGACACACAGTCAACAACAGAGCTGAGCTGGCACAGAGACTTTTGGGTAGTTTGAATATTTGGCTCTTTATCTCCCACTAATCAAATACTCCCACACTTCACAGCCTCCTCAGATGAGGTACGTGTCTTCATGCAGGCTTTTGATATATGACAGCTGGGTCAGGAAGATTGGTCACCTTTGCACTTAAATGGTTTTCAAAATGCAGCTGAGATTCCAGTACATCCATGTTCCATGTTTTCCTTGTTGGAAACATCCTGTATTTCATATACAACATCCTGCAAGCTTGGTATATTCTCTTGAAGCTACATCAATTTAGCAGCGAGCAGGGCAGGTTGCAGCACACTTGTTGCGTCTCTCCCCTCCCCCTCCCCCCCCCCCCCGCCCCCCAATGCTTAGAATACATCTGGCTTTACTCAGAAAACTATGAAAAAAAAAATAGGTTGGTTATATGTCTGGACTTCAGCTGGTTTTGTAACGGAAGCTGTACTGGAAATTAACTGGAGTGCTTTTGTGGATGAACTGGTCTTTTACAGGAACAACTTTCTCTGAGAGGTGCTTGCAAAGTGGTTCAGGGACCCTGCTACACCTCTAGAAATAAGTTCTGCTGGATTTATGACAACAGTGGTCCTGGCTGCCCCACCCAATATTTCAGTCTGATGAGTGCAATATGACTACATTAGACAGTACCTGTATCACCCTTACATATAATGTTGATTATAGGCACTCTTAAGTCAGACCAAAGTACTAGTACACTTGATCTTTAAAAAGATATTTTACTCCTGCAAAGGTTCACAGGAAAACAACGCTCTCTGGAAGAGGATGCCTCATCACTGTGTTGAGGGTACATTTACCAGTTCTCAAGTACATCTCAAGTGTAGTGTCCCAAAGGTCTTGATTTTCTGTGGCATCATCAGCTCTTGGCTCAGATGCCACTTCCCTGGGACAGTCTCAGAAATTTGGGTTGTAATCTTTTGAAAAGTTTATTTATTAAAGAGAATTTATGAGGAAATAGGATACTGTTGTAGGCAATATGCTCATTCCTTGTTAACTTGAGTGTATGCCTCTGAAACTGGGGAGCCACACTTTCTCTCCAGAAAGTTCTTAAAGGTAGCAAATTCCCTCTGCAGAAGTATAGGGACATCCCATTGTCATACAAACAGACACAGTAGTCCTTTTCTTTTCATTATTAGAAAGTTTCTTGACCACAAAATACTCCAAAACTCAGTCTGAAGTCCATAGATCTGTATTTAGCTGCTGTTTCACTCCTTTTAAAAAAAAAGTTTCTAAAAAAGTCCGTCATCAGGTTTAAGACTATGTTTTGCAGACTTCAATGACTTCTGTAATGCAGAGTGCTGCAGTTACTGTGGCTAAAGCAAAACCTCCTCTTAGAAAAATCATCTGCTTTTATTGAGAACAGATGTTTCAAATTGACTTTCAGACTGAAACATAAATTCCTCTAAATCAGGGTCACGTTTGACTGTAGGGCAGCTGAACTGCTTTGCTATTGCATATGGAGGAAGTGTCTGGAGCTAAGCTTATTTTGAAGCAATGATGTTTTGTTTTCCAGAACTATATTCATTCTGTGGGGAATTTTTTCAAATAATTCTAATCATTTGGATGAAGTGTTGTCCGTTTATCTGAGTAAATATGCATTAAGTGCAGCAGCTGAATGCTGTTGGAAATTTATATTCATTTAATTTGGTTTTTTTTTTGTTATGAAGCAATGCTTCTGTAAATGATCCAGGTCCTATCATTTAGTTTAAATGATGTTAGATGCTGTGTTAATTTAAAACTAATGCTTTGGTTAGACTGATCAAAACACTATGGCTTCAGTGTCAAATGGCCAGATGTTAATGGCCAAAATGAAGGGCACATGTAAGGGAAATACTGTAAGAAGCTTAAAATAATTTGGAGTTTGTGTAACAGGCCCTATAATTTTTATTTCATGAATCACTAAGGAAAACCTACAAAATGCATAGTAATGAAAGTGATATTTGTTGTGAGACAGCAATAAAAAGAGATAATGTTTTAAGGACATTGTGCAGCTCTCTATCCTTAAATAGTGTGGTCTTATCCAAATATCTCAGCCAAAATATCTCAGTATCCAAAATAGAGTTAGACACAACTGCAATACCCTGTTGTAATCACATTAGTTAAGAAGGTCATACTAGCTTTATCTTGGGGGCAAAAGGATGTGCATGTGGTTTATATTGCAGACAGTGGTGCACTTTGATCAAAAACTGTATTTTGATCTGCTTTTGTAAAAGAAAAATGATATAAGTGAAACTTATTCAAAGTAACCTGTTGACTCCTAACATGTTTTTGATATATTTTTGCAAAATACTAATGAGCTGTAATTGACATATTCATTTGGAGTAAGACTACTCCAGCTCCTGACACTATGTCCCCCATAGAGAAGAGTACACACCTGAAACATTGGTACCATTTCAACAATCAAGCTGAGGAAATTCCCTGAGACTGGACTTCCATTTACCCAAGGGCTTCCCAGTGGGACATAAATTTTAGCAGAAAGTGATGAGTTATTACTCGTCCTAATCCCAGTCCCAATCAATGTGCTTCCAAAAACCTCAAATTCATTTTTAATTGCTTGTTTTCCAAGAATCCACAAAACTTTTATGATCCCCTCAGTGGCACTTTACCACTAAGCAGCAAAAGTGTTTGGAGTTAGTTTTGTAATAGCATGCTTACATCAGCTTGCCCTTAAAGCGAAAAGACCCCATCATCAACCAGATAATCTTGACAGAAACACATCACAGTGGCCAGTTTTTCTGTTTATCTATCTATCTATATCTATCTATCTATCTATCTATCTATCTATTTATTTATCATGGTTTTCCACAGAAAGAGAAGGCACTTGAAAAAGATCCTGAGCTGCATGTTCCTTTTATCTGGCTCATATCTCACAGACAAAGTCAGCATAGGACAAAAGGTTACAGTGTTAAGTCACTTTCTTCATAGAGCAAAGAAAAGGAAGATGTAAAACAGATCAACTCCTGTCTTACCTGACACAGAGCAGTAGAAGTGTCTTTGCTACTGATCTGGGTTAGGGGAGCATTTTACTGCTTAAGACTAAGGGAAAATGGTGAGACATCCTGCAAGACCTCTTCCAAGAGTGAGGCATTAGCAAGTCTGTAGCCACTACAGAAGCTGTAGGAGGAGACAAGAACGACACCTGTAGCAGCAGCAAAGTTACATAGATGTGTTTAGGGATGTTATCATTAAATTCAAAACTATTTTATTTTTTTAAAAACGAGTCATATTTGAATAACTATTTTAAGTATGCCACAATTGATCCAGAAAGTGAAAATAAAGCATACAGAAGAAATTCTGCAATCTTAATCCTGAAACATTTCCAGATGCACACTTTATTTTAATTTGCTGTCATACAACTTTTTTTGGATGGTGTCTTCAATAACTGTTACGAGTAATTTCTCATATCAAAGAGAAACAATATATACCTTTAGAAACCTTGATCTCCATTTACTGCTTTCATTTAAAGTTCAGATCATATTTATACATGTCCAGACACTTAGGAGGTTACCAAGAGGTTATGAAATTTCTTTCCATCCACCTCTCAGCCCCAAGCAAGGATCAGGCTTAACATAGTGATGTATCATGATATATTTAGGACTAGTGATATTCACAACCACTCTCCGGATGTTTTAAGACCAAAGTAGACAGGCTGTAAATAGGTTTGATCTAAAGTCCTATTGTTAAGAGCCAGTATATTTCACAGTCCTGTTCATAAATGTAGCAAAATGTGTTAGCCTTCATTATTTGAGTCAGAAGGTTGCTGTCACCTCCCCCCAGCTTTGTTATTCTGGTGGTCAGAAACTTGTTTCTACTCTAGATTTATTCATGACCTGTGTGTAATTATTTCTTTTTGCACTAGTATTACCTGTTGTGTGTTTCTTCTCCCTCACAAGTGTTTATGTCCCTGAAGGATTTAGAAAGAACAGTCATATCCATTCTCAGCTATTCTCTTGCTAAAGTACAAAATTTAGGAATAGATCCTCTAAGGTATTTGTGTGCCTAACTCCTATTTAGGCCTCATATTCCCACTGAAACCAATTACTTCAGTGGGCATTAGGCTCCTCAGTAGGACTTCAGTCCTACTTCAAGCACCTCTGCTTTTTCATTATCTTTCTTGAACATTGACAACACACCACCAAAGATAACATCTTTTCAGTGCCTTACAAAAAGCTATTAATATTCTCCCAAGTCTTTAGTTTCACTTTGCCTTTATTTTGGGTTAACTTTGCCTTTTTACAGGCTGAATTGCACTTGAGGTACTGTCTGCGTAATCAAGCCTTTCTACCCATAGTCATTATCAATAAATGATCTAATAGTAAAATTATTGTTATTTGTCTTTAATTGCATACCTGTAACTATAAAATTTCATCCTAGTTCAGCTATGCCACTTGGGGATACCTCCTACACAGTATTTGATCCACTTCTGACTATCCACACCCTCTCCAGCTTAATGTTTCCACAGCTTGGTGTCATCAACAAAATCAGAATACCTCTCTACTCTGGTCTTTGAGTAATTCCACTAGTAGCATCTCTTCAGTCTTCCAGTTCATGTCTCTACACAATTAATCAGTGTTTGCTCCAAGGTGGGCAGCTGTGGTTTTGAGGAAGATTTGGAAAACAGGAAAATAGAGAGCTGCATAGCTGAAACTTTGTTTGATTGTGCTCTGATCATTGCTTTGTAATTCTTGTACTACTGCTCTGCTTTTGCAGCCCAATTAGTGGTTCCCCATGGGGTACTATATCAATGCTTTACTGAAGTCTGTAGGTTAGACTAACCACTAAGATTATTTGGAAGATCAGTTATCAAAGATAAATACAAGCTTAGTCTGACATGATCTACCTTTGGTTTAATTTCATTTTCTGTTTACTTCAATGAGTTTAGGTGTTCTTTTCATTTGATCTGCTTGATCTAAGTAAGTGATCTCCTGAATGATTTGTCTGCATCCTCTCCCCCAGCAGGCTGACTCCAAATTTAGAGTGATTTCTGTATCTGAAAATGTCACCCTGAAGTAACGGCTCTCCTGGCTGTTCCATGCCTGCAGACCACCTCAAACATGCACAGCTCTGCTGCTATCTGAAGCCAGCCAGGGTCAAGTTTGTAGCTGCTCTGTTTTAATATGGTAACAGGATGTTAAAGATTTATCTGCATCAGTCAAGCAAAAGCGTTTAAGTGTCACTGTTGTCTTTATAAAAGGTCAGAAAAATTGTTGCTCCATTAAAATGCAAATGTAAAGTGCACTTAAACACCAACCAAGTTGTTACGCTGATGAAACTTAATTACCTGTTGTCCATGAAATATAACATGCTGCAGAAAAAACTTAATTGCTGAGGCACAGTCAACACTGTTCATGCATTAACCAAATGCATAAACTGGAATGCTACAGAACTTTCATTCCGTCCTTGTTTATATGATCATCACACCAAAAAGGAAAATATTTGTGTACTGGTCTAAAGAAGGTTTCAAAGAGCAGTTTGAATTCCTGCTTGAATACACATTGCAGAAGATTTTGCTTTTGTGTTTAATATTATAAACCTGTGTTATTTCCCTCCTAACATTTGCCAGTGAAAATTTTCTGGTACTTACAGTCTCTCCCCACCAATTCCCCAATTAAGTCCAAGGCACAGTGAAAAAGTGTTTCCTGATGTTCAGATGGAACCTCCTATGTTTCAGGTTGTTCCCATTGCTTCTTGAAGGATTATGAAGGATTAATTGATCTAGGGGTTTTGGGGTTATTTTAGGCGTTTTTTGTTTTGTTTTTGTTTGGTTTTTTTTTCCTGCTGTTGAGACATCAAAAGCATTATGAAATTGCCCTTCAGGAAAATAAGTGGGGTTGCTCTTGAGGTGCAGTGATAAAATGCTGGATTTCTTGGTGTGTGATCACACCTATAACTCCATACAGGTTTACAGGGCTTGTCCTGGAGGTAACTTATATCAGCATGGGGTAACCTAGGAGGATTTCAGGGAATGGTGTAAGAACCAGTGAACAAATAACTCCCCTAGTTCAGTCTGTTACTCTCGCCTGCCGAACATGGGTAGGGACATTGATGAAATGTCAACAGAGAATCTCTGCAACCTTTTTGCAAATGGAAACAGTACCTATCTTTGTCAACTGTTTTCTTTGTTATTACTATTATATCTCATAAGTAGTTAATTTTAAATTTTGTTAACTCAACCCCTAGAACTTGGCCTAATAATCTTGAAGCTAGGATCTGTTGAATAGATTTTAGATATTTATGTGATAGGCACAAACCACAATAGAAACTTATTTGCAAGTCAGTTTATGACTGTTGTAACTCCATAAGTAAAAATATATTAAATATCTTAAATCTCAAACAAAAAGAAAATGCTGATGCACATGCAACTTGTTTTTTTTTTTTTATGTTAGTTCCATAATTAATAAAAAAAAAGTTTAGATTTTTTAATAGTGTTTTAATCTGGCTAGGAATAAATATTGTGGATAATTAAAGTATATTGCAATCACTAAGTCCCATATGAATTTTTAGCACAAGTAATCCAGCTGATCTGCAGTTTTATCCCCCTCCCCTTTCCTCCTTCCCCCAGTTGCTTTCCCACTCAGATAGCCTTTAATGAGCTCTCATCATCTGATGACTGCAGGAGACTGATATCTCTTTAATAAAATATTGTAACTGCTGTTGTAAGGAAGGCAGAACAGATTAAACTGAAAAGATTTGCACAGCTTTTTCTTGGGCAACCATCAGTTTTTAATACACACATTTAGATTTACAATAAGAGTAGCAGGAGCAAACTATGCAACTACCTCTTATTATAATTTGCTCATTTACACTTTAATGAATAAATTATTATGCTATATCAGTTCTGTTCTGCTGTCATGATAAAACTTGCATTTATATAACCTGTAATCAGTTTCACTACGGGCACAAGGAGAAAACTGATTTTGAGATGACAAGCACAAATACTTTTTTTACATACCACTTGGTTTTGAGAATTTACAAATGGTTTGTAGCAACATGCAAAAGGGAAAGGGCTATTAGAGGTGTGTCTACAGCAATTATTACTGTGCTGAGAGCTAGAATGGATGGAATGAATAAGCTGTGCCATCCATATTTTCACTTATCTGAGGTATGGCACTTACAGAATTTGCTTCTTGCGATTTACTATGCTGCTACTCTAACTGTCAGGTCAGAAGGAAGAAAAAAAAAAGACTTTTTTATATCTATACAAGATATAATAGTGAATTTCCACATGATATCAGTTAATCCCAGTAAGCCTGAGATATTTTGCTAAATAGTTCACATGCATTTTTATTATATAGGTATCACTCTCTCCGTTGAGATTTTTTTCAATATCTATAAATAAAGGCATTAAATATCATTGGTCCCCATTCTTGGGAATCTTTTAAATCCTAATTTTCAGGTCTTCTGTGAAAGCAGAAAAATTATATTAAATCTCACTTTGTTTTCCCCTACATAGAACACTTGCTGGTTTCCTTTTTCTATTGTCAATTGACTGTTACTGAAAGCAGTTGACAAATTTGAAGGTTAACTTCAGAATATGAGGGGGAAGGCAGGTAACTTCCTACTCATAAGTCTTTCACAAAGTTCTCACACGTTTTTTTCCTCACCAGGAAGGACTAAAACTTATATGCAGAACCTAGATCTGTAGTTTTACCTTCATAAATTCATCATTGTGCTGAGTGAGTGATACATCTCTCCTAGTGGCATAGTCAACATCCTCAACATTTTGCTGTAGTTGTACCTATGGTGGAAAAAAGTTGAACAGAAGAATCCAGATGTATGGTTTTGCCAGCTTCTTTTATGTCAGCATAACATGGTATCCTTTTGTATCCAACTTTTTTTCAGTACCTACCTCACCTCTGTGTCATTACATTTCCAATTTGTCATGAACAGCAGATTCAGAACAGAGCTTCAGTGCCACAGTCAGGAAAGAGGTAGGGCAAGGATGGGAAGCCTAAATCATTTCACGAATGCAGCCCTCGGTGCCTTCCAAATACCATGGATTTGTCTTTACCACATTCTGATGAGGTAGCAAAACTCCCAGTGTTTACACAGATCCCAGAAACCTGGGACTTGCCTCACCTGTAGCTAGGGATGATTAGGAAGAAGTAAAAAGGTGGAAGTTGACTACATGCACATACTTCTCATCACAGTCAGGAAAACTTCGTTGATGCCTAAATACAACTTCTGAAGGATGTTTTACTAAACTGGGACTGTAAGTAGCCTGAAACATTTCCTACATTCCATTTTTTATAAGGACTCAAACATCTCTAGCTCCTTATTTGCCCTTATCCTATGAACAGACTTTCCTAACATCCTGTTGATTATGAGAACTGGTAAATTGCCACCCCCCTCCCCCAAGTTCAATAGTATCCCAGTAAAATATTTATGTTAAATTCTGGTTGTACCAATATAATTTCATTCTATTGTTTCTTTTCTAGCTTAACTTTTATTAAAGTTGTCAAAAATGTTAGACGTAAAACTATAGAAAGGCAGACAAATAGCAAGATATTTGCTATTTTTTAAACTTTGCTTTGCTTTGTTTACTTATGCATAGTATTGTGTCAGAATCTGAGTGTATGTATAATACTTATATATAACTGGCAAATTTTTATTGTTAGATTTGCTTAAATTTTCAGTCCTTTTATTTAATTTCACAGTGCTTGTTGGAAATCTAAGATATAGTAACTAACAGAAATTGCCACAGAATAGCTCTGCTGTTAATCTGCTTTTTTGCAGCATGAATGCCCCATTCTGGAGCTTTTTTTTTAAATTCAGGAAAGTTTGACTCAGTTTTAAATAGAAATTATCAAACACAGTGTCAATTCATGGTAACAGAGAGAACTAACAAAGATTTAGAATTCAGGTAGTTCTACATCATGCAATAAACATTCTTTACCTAAATTCTGTTTTCACAGCTAGTAACATTTCAGTGATTCTAATCATGTCAATTGCTGCCACAGTGGCCCTCTTGAGAGGAGAGGGGTGTAATAAAGGTTTTCAATTTGTCTGCACTGGTTTAGCTGAGTGGAAACATCAAGTGGAGGTTTCACATTTATAATGAATATGATTAAAAAATGTATTTGTAAAAATGCATACTTGAAATATGAAAATAAGATTAGAAACAATGTTATGATCATTGATCCATATTTGGGAAGAGGGCTGTAAATTTTACTAAGATCTGAAGGGTACTACTTATGTTCAAGTCTCTCAAGTATTTTAATCATTTATTTTTCTGTGTTACATTGATTAACAGCTGGCAAGCACTTTCACATTTGTTTCTAGACAAGATATGTTGTCCAGTAGTGAGTAATCTTTGCTTTTGTGGTTCAATTCTTTCAAAGAATAGCCTTTGAGGGCCAGGAAAAGAAGCACTGTAATGCCAGGCATAATTAAATTGATTTGTGTATCTGCCAGCTTGGCTGATCTTGGAAATTCAAAACAGCAAACATGCAAAGAAGTTGTCTTCACTTGAAATTTAAAAATGAAAGGTGATATGAGACATATCTAAGGACACAGTGTCAGTGTCTGAGGCACCAGATAGTTCTTTCTTTTGTTGACCATAATTCATTAACCATACCCCAAGTATGTTAAAGAGTAGTGGCAAAGCATAGAAAATGATTGATCATTTGAATTCATCATTTACACTAATGAGGTATTTGGGCCACATGGACAAAATTCTGGTTTTAGCCACAGCCTTTCATTGGGGGTGCAGGGATTTCTCCCCACCTCCTTGGAACACTTCTGTGAAGCTTTCTCCCTCCCTCAGGTTTCCAGCATCGACACAGCACTGTGCCTTGGAAGATGAATATGGAAGCAAAGTGGCATCAGAGGTCTAAAAGCATTAATGCAAAGAGTAAAAAGGAATCTGGACAATGATGATCAGAAAGGAACACAAAAAGCATGAGGAGAACAAATGGATTTGGGTTACTTTCTTATCTTTTCAGTAGTACTAACAAAAGGTATTTGGGAAAGCAAAGCATAGCCTGCAGTTATGCTACTGGTTCTGGAAATGACTCCAAGTGCTTACTTCAGAATATCACCTTTGCAAGAACCCATAAAGGGAGTAACGAGAAACCAGTGGTCAGCTGCAACAGCCTTCCTTCCTTCTGCTCCCAAGCCTGCCAGAGGATATGTTTAAATTTGATGAGATGACACAGTTTGTGAGGTGTCCCTAGCAGATCAGGAGAGGACTGAAATACTGTAGAATTTCCCTAGTTATATTTACTTTCATCTTTCTGGACAGGTTAACCCTTTCAAATCATTTAAACCATCAACTATCATACTTTTTGCTTTCTTTTTTCCATTACTTTAAGATCTTGAATGTGAAATTCCACTTAAAACAGGCAAATAACATTGATTAAGCTACAGAGTCATTACTTGAAAACTCACGGCAACCTCAAGTTATTTACTGCCAAATTCAGGCAAATAAGTAACCCTCTACTCTTTGGAGATTGGTACCACAACCCACACCCCTCGACACACTCTATCTCAACCAAATTCTCACCTCTCTTGTTCTTTGCCTAATTCTCCCTATTTTCCTGTCAAAAATTGCTATTTATTTTAACCATAATATTTCATTACATCACAAACCTTTTAAGCATATATATATCTTGTACCCAATCTGTCTACAAATACAGAAGTTAATTCATGAATAAATTTCAAGTCTGCAAAATTAGACAGAATTCAAGCATAGAATATCCATATACAATCTGTATGCATTTATAAAAACACACATATACACGTATTTCAGAGTGCATTAAATAAGTATATATAAATAAAGAGTGTGTACTTATCTGTGTACACATGGATATATATGTGAGTGACTCTACACATATATACATGTACACTTTAAAGTTCTGTAACAGGTTATCATTACGAATATTAGTAGTCAGAGATACTCAAATTATTATAATTATAATTTCCAATTATTTTCCATTTTCTACTGAAATAGTGAATGCCAAAAGCAAATGAGATTTCCTGTTTCAAAACAAAGCACTGAAATCACAGTAATAGCTGTTAACTCCACTACCTTACTTGTATTCTAGCTTATCTTTCTCTCAATTAAAATGAAGACATAGAAATGATGTTTTTTATTCAAATGAAAGACTCTTGCCCATGCATTTTAATTTTTTTTTTTTCAAATTAAAGTGTGCTTTAGTTTACCTTGCTCTCTTTCCCTCCCTCTCAATTTTCTGACCTGTGCTTGTTCTCCTTGTAGTTTTTTTTAGACACACAAAAGTTTTAATAATATAGGCAGGTAATCTTCATGAACCACTACAGTATACAATATAAATCAAGCCAAGACAGCTTGAATTTTTCTTTCAAGCTTAACTTCTGCAAAGGATGTAAAGACACATAAATAGAGACAGTATTCACTAAACATTCTCCTTCCTAGAGCAGTAGCATAGGTTGACTGCAGGGTCATATTTTTTCCACAGTTGGGAGCACAAAAGATTTCGATCCCCCACATTTACATGCTACCCCACAATTTTCATCTTCTGTTCCTGAGGACATTTACAACCTGTTACCTCCTAAGGTCCTTCCAGCCTCCAGACAGGTGTCCCAGAAAATCTGGCAAAACCTCCCCATGTCCCTTTACATCAGAAGGATCTTTACTGTGGGTCCTCTCCTACCCAGCCTCTCCCTGCTAGGGTAACTTCTATGGCAAAGCCAAATTCTACTTATGAGGCATATGCATTCATGAACAGAACCAGACTCTGTAAGACAGATATATTTTTTAGGAAACCTCTGCTATTAGGGATGTTACCTCTTCCTGCCATACTTTTAGACCCATATCACTGCTTTCATTTTGCTGACATCTATTAAGGTGGGAATAATCACTTTGGACATTTATGAATTATTAAATAAAACTTTGTGTCTTTATTCTCTGCAAAGATACCCTTTACCAGGGAAGATAATATTCTATATAGCGTTTATTTTCAAACAAATTTTTCAACTTCTCCTGCAAGGGATTGAAATATTTTTACTATAGGGTTAGATTTTACCTAAACTACATTAAGATAGAAATAAATTAAAAGTGAGTTTCTGAACAAAAAGCTTTTGGTGATACCTAACAACACACAATTGCAGTTGTTTCATAATGTAGATCAGCTGGCAGACAAAAGAGTACATTTTATCATAATGGAACTCCCCTCTCTAGGTGGTAGGAAATCTTTTGAACATTTCTAAAACATTCTACTGGTGGGTGATAGCACTTGAAATATTTCAGTTTCCTTTGTCACTCTTGGAGTATGTGGATCTCAACACAGTCGATGTAAAAAATCTAAAAGATACTGCTCTAGAAGTATTTGAATCTCTTTTCTTATTTTCTTTCTCTTTTTCCTGCATTGTTTTAACCTTTAAATAACATCAGAAGGCTAACTGATAACTTTATGTTTGTTTTGTGGATTTTAAAAATTTACATTCATATAACAGCTTTTACACAATGTAAATATATTAGTATTAGAAAAGCTTCTAGGTGATGTTTTTTGATAAGAACAGATGGATTGTGATGCATGTCAAAGGCAAGTGATTTCTGGATGCTGAAAATCATTAGAACACAAGCACATTTGCACTGTGATCTAGGGTTGTTCAAACTGATTCTTATGTTGGCAGGTAAAAGAAGAAAAATCTAATATATAATAACCACTTCAGATTGAACACTAAAATGTTACCTTTTTTTCCTGAGATACAAAAATTTGACCATGCTTCCTTTGTAGCAAACACAACATTCTATTCAAGTTGAAAAGAAACATTTGGATATTTGTAACAGAAGAAATACTCATCCAAAAATTTAATATTCTTTCATTTTAATGGAACCCAGAAGTTATGGGATCTGGAAACCTCAGCTTCAATTCCTTCTTCTGCCTGAGTGGGTTTAAACTTATATGTCCTATCTTCTATGAGAATATTCTAGACACCATGCTTCAAATTATTTTTGAGAGAGGAATGCTTTCATTCTTGACTCTCCTTCAAAACCAATCTGTGCTAACTGCATAAACACTTCAAGAGTTTTATAGAAGTGAAAGAGCTCCAGCAGGAAAAAGACAAGAAGACCCGTACCAGACTACTTCATAACCACAAGCTAGGACTTTCAGGTGAGTACTGTAGCAATTTGTTCAAATGTCTGGACCAAATTACACAGTCAATAGTTCTAAATACATTTCTCTGACATCCCAAAAATGTTTCCTAACTTGTGGATTAAGGCCTACTCTTAAATTTTTAGACTTGGAATGAGGAGTGTCAGAGTTCCTCAATCATTATACTGAAAGTGTTTCACATTAGTGATTAGTAAAGAGAGTAGGAGCGCAAACCAACTTACTCTCGTGACTCTGTTCTGTTTCACAGATGAGATTCTGGTAAATTTAATGATAATTTGAACACATTTTTTGCATAATTAAAACTACCTGTCAGCAAATATGTTAATTGCTGAAAAAAAAAGATCGTTTACCTCAAATTTTTTTGTAAGGTCTTCACATACAGTGCTACTTTATGTCAAGTTCATGACAAATGTGCTATAAAGAAAAACCAAGTGCATAGCTGGAATATGTTTGATCATTATCATTTAATGCCTACAGGATTGAGGCAATATAGAAATTCTCTGTTTCAGAACAAAAACACTGCTATAGGGCTTTCAGAAATGTGATAGATTACATGGAAAAATACCAACAAAATAGAATGAATAATCGCTAGAATGAATAACAAATTAATAATAGGCCTTTTCATACTTGATTAATCTAATTTGTCAACTAAAAAGCTATGGGATAAAGAAGAAACAACTGAATATGTACTGGCTAACCTAAATGTGTACGAAATCTAGTATGTGAGCATAGGTTTTATGAATTCCATATAAACAATGGCATCTCTTAGGCAACTCTGAATTCTTTATCTACATGAGCAAGCTGCACCCTTTACATTTTCAAGTGCCCCCAAAGTGTCTATGCTAGACAGCTCATTGTGCATTAAACATCAGAGAGATTTTTACCTTACTGAGAAGAGCAGTGTTGCACTAATCCTAACTAAACGCTTTCTCTGCAGAGAGGCAGAGGGAAAAAAAGAGAAAGAGCAAAAAAAGGCTCAACAGCACAGCTAACCCCCAAACTTTCCATTTTAATCATTTCAATCAATCAGATTTTCTGATTAACTATATTTATTCCTTCCTGTTCCTTATTATCTTAGATAATTTTACACTGAGTGTGCAAAGGTTTCTAATAACATACCAAAGTTAGAATGTGTCATTTCTCCATCTGATGCTCAAAAATATTTATGAGCAGAAAGCTCTCTGAGTCCCAAATCACCCTGGAGCTTGCATGAACTCACAAGGAAAATAAATGACAACCTACTTATTCATTGACAGGTAACTTATGGATCTGCCCACAGTGAGCAAAGATAACCTTTCCATTACTCTACTTTGAAGATCAGGTGTGGAAACATTTGTTCATCTATATAAATCTACATGAAATCAACAGATCAGAAGAAGCAGAAGATCTGGAAGTAAGCCTGGGAACTGAGATGAAACCAGTGCAAAAGGACACACAGCTGCTAGAGTATTTTTACACCACCTGATCTCCCAAGGCTTTGGGTTGGGTTGGTTTTTTTTTTTATGAATACTGTATGAGTAAGAGACTGTTGTGGTCAGAATTTGAATCCTGACACTTTATGTTTACAAGGCACAAAACTAGTTTCTCATGCTGGCACAGTAATCACAGTGGTTCGCATTTTCAGCAAACTGGAGTTTGAAAAAGAGACCAGCTATCCGTGTATACAGTAAATATTCCCAATAGATAGTTGTGACAACTGAGAAGCTGACTATGAAAGCTTCAAAGAAGACCTTTTACTATTTTAGATCTCAGCCCTAGAAATTCATTCCTCCGTAACTTTATGAAAATGGGTAAGGCTATAAAAGTCAACAAGGCCACTTATGATTGAAAGTACTGTCTCGGTGGGATTAGGCCCGTATATGACAGTCCAATGTACTCTGTGTTATATGCTTTAGACAGTGTTTTTTTAATGTGTGCGTGAGTGAAGAGGTGTATACACAATTTGTTTGAAAGCCATGACAAAAGGACAGCTTACTGAATGCCATAAAGTAAATCTGCTGAGTGATAACCAGAACATAGCCATGATGATAAACTCCTTGGAAATGGCAGTATCTATTATATTAAAGGAAACGGAATTAAAACAAATAACACCTTCAAATATCCTAAGATAAAATCTGCAATGCAGTAGTAAATCCCAATGATTGTTTCCTCAAAATTACCTGAAGTTTCTAAGTAGAATGCAGTGACAAAGCAGAAAAGGAAGAGAATGTATTTTTGTGCCTCATATTATAGTTCTTTTCCATCACACTAGGCGGTGTAAAGTTACAGTGTGTTCACTTTTGCTGTTTTCCTCATTCTGGTTTTGGCCTTTATTTTATTATGCCCTCTCTGCAGAGTCAGGGAAAACATTGCATTTGAGATGACTAACAGAAATTTTAGGAAAAGAAACAGAGACTTTTGGAGATATGGGAAAATGAGGGCAAAAAAGTCTTCAAACTTGAAAAAAAATGCCATGGGAAACCTTAGTTTTCTCAGGATTATGTACTTGTTCATTCATAAAAGACAAGTCTATGTATACTTATACAAGAATCTGTACAACCTTATAGACTGTAGAAAGGGAAACCTTTATTATGCTGCAGCATTTACATACTATTTACATACTATGCTCTCAACTTTTAGAAAAATAGGAAAAAGTGGGAAAGTGTTGGAATTAGTTTTGTGAGAAGTTGCTCGTCATGTTTCAAATTTTGGTCATGTGAACCTAGTTGAAAAAACAGAAGTGAGATTTTTGCTTTTTATGAACTGGATAAGTAGGGAATATAAGAGATGACTTTACAGTCTCTGTTCTGAATAATATTCTGTATTGCTTGGGCAAGTTTCCAAGCCTACCTGAGTCTCAACTCTCCGTAAAAATATAGCTAGTAATGCTTCCTTTACACCTTCCTTCTGTCTCTTGCCTACTTAGAACATAGACTTTTCATACCAGGGTACATCTCTTACTGCAATCTCTCTTGGATCTCTTTGAAGGTTTCTAGAGGAGTGATACTGAATACGTAGCAAGAGGTCTGCTAAATGGAAACCAAAAGGATGAATGTAAGCACAAAGAACACAGATCCTTTGATAACACCATTGCAGAAAACATTCCTGAAGAAGAGACATCAGTAAGAAAGTACAAAGGAAGGAATAAAGGAAGAAAAATGTTCTGAGGAAGCCCAGAAAGGATTAACATTCAGCTAATATGAATGATTTAGAGCACCTTTTTAATCCTCATTTCAGGGTCTATATAAAACTGATGAGTACAAAATTAAGAGGAAAAAGAAGCTGAGATGTGATTAACGTTTCTCAATATCAGCCTTTGTATTCTGACTGCCACACTGTCACAGGATAAAATTGCTATGTGACCTATTTGTTGTGCTGCAGGGAGATGATATGAGCAGCATGCTGAAGAAGCATAGTTCTTTCTAAATGTACCTATCCATGTACTTATTCATATTGTTTTTAAGAGACACAGAAACTGAAGTAAAACTCCATAACAGTCTCAATTAAAAAAAAAAAATCCACACAAAAATGCGATTGATTCAATTCCTGTTGTCCAAACACCTCAATATAATGAATGAATTCAAGCACAGTGAAGTACAGGGAAACACAGAGCAGTCTGCAAGTACTCTTTTGATAGAGAATTTGTTTTGTATCTATGCACTTTCAAACTTGCCCTCTGAGGTTTGTTTATGCCCTGTAAAACATGCAAGCAAGCCTTGCAGTGAAGACCATGACCTAGACCCCTCTTCTTTTTCCTGTTATGCCCTAACTACCAAATTACAGAAGCATTTCCCTTTTGTCTGAATCTGTGATATTACTGTTACTATCGATAGCATTTATTACTCAAAATGTCACAAAGAGTAGTGAACATTCAACACATGTATATACCGCAGCCCAGCTAAAGGCAAAAGGTTAGGGCGCTACTTTAAGAAAAGTGTATGAGAATCACCTTGCAAGTAGGAAGACAGAGAACTCAGTTCTCCCAAATACTGGATTAGTGCAGTAATTGTAGAGTTATTGGACAAACTCCAATAGCAGTGCTCCATGTAAAAGCACAAGTAACATGAATATGGCCATTCCTAGTGCACCCTGTACGGCACTCAGTCATGTCAATGTATATTAAGGAAAATCTGAACATACCAATTATGCTATATCCCTCTGGATATATAAGAAATGACAATGCACATCTAGTTGGAGGGTCTTAAAACAAAAGAGGTACCGAGCTGCTCATTGATTTCAGAACAGTTATTTCTATACAAGAGCTGATGATCCTTAAGCATACAGTGAATTTACCAGTAGAACCTTAGGCAGCTAGAAGCTGGATATGTGTTTTTAAGATTATAATCTTGGACTTAGACTGATAAATTTGACATAGTATCAGTTTAAGTGCCTTTATAAATCTTCATCTGTGGCAATGCAGCAGCATTTCTATTAACAGGTGGTTTCTCTGTGACTCCCACTGGTGACAAACCCATTTACTTTACATGCCAACCCTCCAGTGTGGCATTGGTTCACTGCACTATTTGATCCAAGTATGCTCTCCAAAAACAAGATCTGCATGTGCTGCTGCACAATTTCACAGGTATCATCTTGTTCTTTTGTGAAGAAACCCTTCACTTTTTTTTTTTTTTTGAAGAAGATATTTTTTTAAAGAAAATTCTGAAAAAGCACTACTTTTTATGACAAACAAAAAATTTGTCATTAGCAGGACCATATTATCAGACCAAAAAGTATAAGGAATAAGAATATCAAAGACAGGCCTTATTTTCTATAATCAGCCCTAGTGAAGATTATATCTTTCCTCCTAAACAATTGCAACATGAAAGAAATCTCCACTTAATCTTACTTTCAGCAACTTGTGGAAGCACCCTTCACACTACTGTAGACAGGTAACAAATTCATAAGCATTTGCTATCTGGGCCTCTAAATTATCCTCAAGTGCCACTTATAAGGTTTTCAGAATGGATTATTTATATTTTCCCTGAAAGCAGAACCATGTAAACTCTACTTCTGAAGCATATCCATCAATGACAGATTTTATATGTGAGAAGCACAATGTCATATCCATATTATTTGCAAAGGACAATCAGATACAGACTAGTCCAAGCATTTCATTACTTTTTAAAAATACGTAAATAGCATCCTTTTTTTCCTAAAATATAAGAATAGCTAGGAAAACGTGCCTGGATCTGTGCAAAAACCTTGAAATAAAAATGTTCGCTAATGTTGTTAAATGATGAAAGGATATTCTGGGACCATGGAACTCATTTGCTTCCCCTTCCCTCCTGAGTGATAAAAATTCCAAGGACAGAGATCTCCTCTCTTCCTACTTGATCAGAAGTCACCACTGTTAGTAAAGTGGCTTAAGTGTATCAACTTCCACAGGAAGTCTTATACTCCATTGTAGGCAGAACTGAACTCTGCTGATATAAATGAGCTCTACTTAGTTGGTCCTCAGAAAAGTTTTACTCAATTACATAGCAGAGAATTTTGTCTGCAGATTAGGGAAAGAATGAGTTCAAGGAAAAGAACAGTCTGCATAATTTATTTTTATTCCTTCTCTTCTTAAGTAGCATGAGAAATGCAAGTAGTGGTGCGGGTAATGGAGGGACATCACCAAGAAATGAGATTTATACTATTTGAGAATGAAGAGACTGGGTTGAATAGGCAAACTGCAATGCAATATTTCTTACAGTCTTATGAGGACAGCATTAAAAAAAAAAAAAGAGAGAAGGGAGTTAGTGTGAAAAAGCATTAATTTACTTCGTTTTTGTTCGTCTATTTGCATGCAAAATATCGTGTTTAGATATAGGTTTGACATTACAGGTGGTTTCTCTCTTAGTTTATATTTTGCAAATCAAATAAGATATCTATCAGTAATGATATTAAAATAAGTTTATCTAACATAACCAGCTATGCCGGAATTATGAATAGCTGAAGTGTATTCTGCTTGCCTCTCACTTTGATCACTGAAAAAAATTTTAAACCTACATTTTTTAAAAGAAAGAAGAATGGTCAACTGTATCATTATTGCATTTTGTGCTTGCTTATAGGCAATTTTGTAATTGCTCTTTTCATAATACTTTGAAGCACTTCAAAGTTTCTTAAAACTTGGAACATTTTGACTGTAACATACCATCAAAGCACAGAGGCTTGGAGTGCAATAAGATAAGAGAGATAATGTGTCATATCTACCAGGTCATATAAAAGCTAATACTTAGATATTGATGTAATACATCCTAATGGTGTCTTTTGTGTTAAAATGGTAACAAACTGCTACTGCAAAATACATGTGTTTTTGATAAGGGCAGGAAGAAAAACAAATCATTTTTTTAAGGAGGCAATAATTTTAGAAATGTTAAATTGTGTAAATATGTATGTATATATTATATATGTCTGTATATCTAGCTATATGTAAAAAACTGTTGTCATAGGTAAGTTGTCACCTGGGAAAATAAAAGAAAATAAGGCTAACCTGTGCTTCCGATTTTTCAAGAAGATATTTGTGATACCTTTATGGATTGCAGCTGTACCTTTCAAGCTTCCAAGTAGGCTCAATTTCAAAATTACTTCAAAATGCAAACTAGCTATTTAATTCTCTAACTTATTAAAAGCAGCTACTAATTTCTACTGAGAACAGAACAATCAATCAGTGCAATGTCCTCTGTTGTAAAGGCATAATACTTATGCATGAATTACTGACCCTAGCTAATAGTTTATGACTGTATAAGGAAAGATCTCTGATCTGGTTTTGAAGAGATCAAAAAGTGGAAAATTTGTCACAAGGTAATTTAGCCCAATATATATATATCACTGTTATTCTGTTGATTTCATTTTTGTCTATACAATTGAAGAATCTTTTAGTATTCAATAGCTTCTCCCTACATAAATACATTTTCAAGTCCTGTTCTCTGAACTCTTTCTTGTTTTTTTAATAATAAAATGTATGCTGCAAGGAATAAGAACTTTATTCTCCAGCCTAGCATTGTGGCCACAACAATGGTGGCCATAAAGATTCAGCTACATATTTATTGCTGACACACCATTCACCTCATGTACAAAGTTGTGGTTAACTGAAATAGAGAACTTTTTTGTAATTTTGTAATATAGTTAGCTCCACCTGAAGAAACATTGCAGGATACTTCTCGGAGTGAGATGACAATACCAATACCTTGTAGGATGGATTCACTTGCACTTTGTGTATTTTCGAGCAAATTAAGTCTTACCTGAGGCTCAATTTTTGTGAGCAGTTCCAAAATTATTTTTGCTTTTGTCTGTTTTAACAGCTTATGAAGTCCTGATGGAATTGAAGTATTGCAAATGCACCTTGCATTTTATTCATGGCCCTAACAATAAAAATAGACTGGATGTAAACCTCTCTGAAATCTTTAAGAAATGGTAATTTTTCTGTTAACTTAAAAGAAAGTGTCCCAGGCCTTAGATCTCTCCTGTCAAGAGCTACTACCTGGACACTGAAAAAGATCTGAGAAACAATTTTTTGAGAATCTATGCTGCAATAAGCTGCCAGATTTCACTTGCAACATTTCACAAACAATACAAAACACAAAAAAGAATACCTATTCCCTGTTGGAGATGTCTAAAACTCTCTTTTATTGTCAGAAAACTGCCACAAAGACATTATGCTATAATAAGGAGTATACAAAAATGTGATACTCTTAGACAATAAAAGAGATAAGTAGTATCAGTATAAGTAGCAGGTTTCATTTTGCTTTTCACAAATACACGCACATGGCAGTTGCCAGGGTACTTTACGGCTGGCAGGTTGAAGGAATGACGGGGAGGTTTTGAGCATGTGAACAACTCCTTCAAGCGAAGCTGGGTACTGATGTTTTTCATTATTTAGCAGTGTCAATACCTTCAGAATTGGACATAACTTGTCTTTAATACTTCACAGGCCATTGTCAACTTCATCTGATTGTGTTTCATTGCCTGCCTGTCTGCTGCTGTTTTCTTCAATTGACGTACACACTTCAAGATAAAAAGTAGCACATGGGTCTGTGGAGTTTCATTAAAAATGCAATCCTAAAATAGAGTAGTATAGTAAAACTTACCTCAATTCAAGCTGAAGAGCACAACAGTACAAGCACCAAGGTGCTAATCACTGAGATTTAACACCTAGAAACCAGCCTTTAATCCGGGAAAATATGTATGCATCTGATGATAAACTATTTCCTCATACAATCATTGTTTCAAGGACTGCTATGCATTTGTGTATGCAATTATGCAAATTATGTGTGCAAACTCATAAAAATTACTCACATGCCTGCCTGTATGTTATACTGTTTTGTAATTCCAAAATTTTGCTCTTAAAAAAAGGTCTTTGCTATCTTTTTGGCTTGAATTTTAGATTGCGGTTCACTGTTTTCAATTCTTTGCTCTGCAATGTAATTTAATATTGAATTCAGAGGAGTCTCAAGTGAACATATCCAGAATAAATTAAAAACAAAGTTATGTTATAAAATTTGCAGGAAAACAGGAAGTTTTATATACCTATGCAAGTATGAATAAGCATAGTTAAATTAGTATTACTATTTATAAAATTCAGTAATATTTATTTCCATCATGATGAAATGAAATTAAATGAAAGTCTGATTTCACCTGAGCTATTTGCAAATGGTTTAAATTTTTCTCAAATATTTATTGAAATCTTTTACAAAATAGTTTCTTAAGGTAATTGAGGTAGGAGATGAAAATTCAAATAGACACTGAAAATGTCTAAAATGATGAAAATTCAAATAGACAATGAAAATTCAAATAGAAATTCATGTGCACAACAGAGAAAATATCTATGTTTTGAAAAATAAACTTTGCTTTCCTATAAAGATCTCCAGTATGTGACTGATACTTTCCGGAACTAAATTAATTTGCCAGAATATTTACAGGCACTGAACACATAATAAATTAAATCACAATAAAAGGTAATACATTTTTTAAACAGCCAGAATATAGTTATTAAGTTCTATCTTGGTTAATGGTATATCCTATTTCGGTTGCCACATCTGTCTCCTAGCTACTAGGAATCCATGGTGCTTCCAAACACCGTGATCAAACATATGCATGCTAAAAGAAGAGTTTCACATTATCTAACTTTAAGAAGTTAGGTTAGGAGTGCAAGTCAGAAAGCCTGTTTGTTCATACTCACTACAGACCTCTTCAGAAGAGCCTTTTCTATCCAGAACTTAATGCAGTGAGCTAAGATATAGGATCTTTCTCAGAATCCCCTTTTAAAGAACCATCTCTTTCCACCGTGTATGAATGAAGCATAGTAAGACAAGCGTCCTATCTGGGACACATAAGCAATTTATTTCAAATTAGGCAGCATGGGCAACTTCTAACCTATACAACCATTCCTAGTACAGATGAAGGAAGAACACTGGGAGGACATCAACAATTTTGTAAGTCTGAGACTGTTAAATTCATTATTATATCATGGATATGAAATCATGGCACAGTTCAGGAAACAGAACAGAATCTCTAATTTGCTCCATCCAGAAGCCTCAAGATTCTCCAGATCCAGGGAAAAGTCATGCAGAAATGTGAACTGAGGATGTGATGTACGGAAAAGGGAAGGACATCTGTTTGGATTTTGGCAAGATCAAAAAAGAGAGAATGTGAATGCTTGATATTGGAGATATATACTTTGGATAGCAAATAAACAGGGAATTTAGATGGACTTAATGAGAAAATATTTTGGATTTAAAAAGGCAGATCAGTGGTATCATTAGCAAAGGGAGTAGGCGTGCAAGTCTACTATAGCTGTTTCCTACAAAGCTTAGTTCTCCTTTAATTGGAAAACACTAAATCCTTAGTTGGAAAACACTAAATTACTCTCAAACACTGAATAAAGCCTATGGTCTCAAACTATTGCTAAATTATGATGAATCAGAGTGCAGTGAATTTAAATGAGAAGTTACATATTCTCTCTGTAGATTACTCGTGGACAGAGTAAGTAATGTTATTTTCTATTAGATGTATACTTTGACTAAATTGGTTTCTGTGAAGAAAATAAGATTTGCGACCCAAGGTTTTGATACTATATAGCTAACTCTAATAAACTGTCAGTCTTCTCAAGTTGCTGATCACTCGTACTGACAATTCACTGGTAAAGTTCTAGTAACTTCCATTGAAATCCTACAGAAATAAATGAATTTTGAGGCAAAATTCATGAGGCAGAAATAAAAACAAGGCTCCATGTAGCTTCATATCCAATTCCAGAGACATATTAATCTCCTATCCTCAGAAATTATTTTTACAGTAAAAAAATTATGAAGTGGTTAGGTTTTCTAATCAAAGTGAGTTTGAAGAGAGCAATGGTAGACAACAAGCATTTTATCGGAAAGATGGGTTAGGTGATCAAGCAGAGCTTTCACATTTCTAACTCTTACAATTTTACATCTTCCTATAAGGCAGGCTACCAATTTCTTACATTGCAAAGCTCCAAATAATAGCTTTACAATTCAAGTGATGACCATTGTGATAATAGTGGCAGTTCACATTGCAAGTTACTGCCTTCTGCTCATTTGTTCTGTAACTGAAAACAAGAATGAGACAATGTTAGGAGTGCTTCAGTAAATTTGAACAGTGTAGTAAATGTCTTGTTTCAGTAATAATATATGGAAACCTAGATATATCAGTATTTAAAGTGAATAACACAAGAAAATACCAAAACCTAAGTAAATAACTATGTCTTCAGTGAAGGAATCTAACTTCTTGCAGAAAGGAAATAGGATGCCATGTTTTAATGGTAAAACAGTATTTTATACTGAACTCAGAAGCAGCTATGTCTGTCAAAACTTGAATTTTTTTGTTTGTGCTTTTCTGGTCAAGGTGCCCCTTGTGTTAAGTAAAAAAGTGAACACATGTGAGACACAGACTTCTCCCAGCTATGAAACAGCTTCAGAAAAGAAAAAGTGTCTGAATCTGGAGAGCAAGGAGGAATTCCTTTGCACTTTCAAAGAGCTCTGAAAGAGAGTTCAGAGGAAGCTGGCATCATCAATAACGCCTAAAGGAATTCATGGAATAAATAAAAGGAAATAGCTAGGTCATTTCTAAAGACATATTTAAAGAGAATTTCTGAAATTAAATAAAAAGTTGAAATCCTTCGACTGCTCCAACCACATTTTCTCTGTAAAGAAAAAAAAATAATTTTACCAGCCTTTGGCAAGAAAGAGGCTATTTTTTCTCAGTGACAGTGTCTCCATGTGATATTAAAATATGAGAGAGATTTATTATAGTTAAGAGGACATTGTTGGTAAATTTGGGAAAAACGCACTGGTTTATTTTTACCTTAATTGTAACCAGTGGAATTTTCCCACTGATTTTAATGTAATAGGATTAAGACTTCAGTTTTATCAAGTTAGTTATTAAAATTTAGGAGACTGATTCTGAATCCTGCCCTTATGCAAGTAGTGGTCATATCTCTATTGGATTATTCAGAAGATGACCACCTAATGGAGACTTAAGGCCAATAAACCTTTTTTGTTGTTGTTGTTTTCACTCATTGTTTATCCAGTGAGAAACCATACAAACTTGGGGGGGGGGGGGGCGATCAAAAACCCAAACACAAAACAAAGTAATTTTTTTCCCTCGGGTGCTTGCAGTCAAAATTTTGCAGTACTGTGTATTTCAAGTAGACTTAAAAAGCACTGAATAGCGATTCTAAGTAAAAATCAAGCTAACCTTTTAAATGGTAATTTCCCAGACTGAGAGAAGTGTAAGTACAATGAAGAACACATCTGAAATACATTGACAAATAAGATGTTACTGTCTAGTTAAAACATTTTTTATGCTGTGTTATCATTTAAACCAAGGATAAGAAATCAATAACATAATTATTTTTTCTAATTATTCAGATCAAGGCTCACTACTTAAGTGACAAAAGATGTATTTTATGGTTTATGCTATATGAGGAAAAAGTATGTTATTGACTTTTTTCAACAACACATACATTTGATAGCTGACTGCAGTTTCCGGGGATTAGGCTCAGTTGCCCAGGTTCTTCCTACCCTTTCTGTGTTTCTAGACACTATTTAAAGTGTCATCTTTTTTCCCCTTTTTTTAACTATATTAAACTTCCATTGCTCAGGTTAGAATATTCTTTGTAAGCTGTAACTAAAGAGAAATCTTTATTTTGAGTCTAGTGAAATTCTTAATTAATTTCTCATAATGACATTGTGGATCATCAAGTTCACTGAGGACATCTAGGATCTCACTGCTTCAGAGCAGGGACCTGCTCCGTCGCAATGACAACATGGTGTCTTTTGTATTACCATTATACCTCTTGTCTTGAAATATATGGAAATTTGCTGAAGTCCTTAATCTGTAAAACAAAAATCTTAGTTTACAGAGAGTTAGATTAATCAAAGGCTCCTAAGAATCAGTCTGCAATAAACATTCCTTCAGCAAGCCAAGAGGTGGCACCTCCACTACCTCCCACAGACACTTTAAGATGTTTTCATCCCCAGGATGTGAGAACTTAAGGGACTTTCCTTAGAATTTCTCATTCCAGCTTCTCCATAACCATCTGGGAATTCAATTCCCTGATATGAGATCTGAGGTCCTTCTCTCATGCTCTCACTGCCAGTCTTGTGGATGATTTCGCAGTGAAGAGGGAGAGAATGTAAAAAGATAAAGGAAAAGTCATATATACAAAAGAGAAAGGATAGTGGCCCCACTGTAGAAACATATTAGTATTGTGCAACCTTATTTATTTCAGGTCCTGGAAAATGAATTGTTTATGGGGCAATGATTTCAGGAAAAAAAAGAAAATAATTTTGTGTGCAGCTGATTTCATGTGTGAGATAGATGAATACCATGGCTGGATCTTTATCATGACAGTATTGCCCTGATGATGAGCAAGTCACCTAAACTAAACATTTTTAGAAATGCTTACTAATAGCTTTTCTTATTTTCTGGATTAGCAATTTTGGTTTTAGTAATGAGCATTAGCAATTGAGAGATGGTTATTCTTATCATATTACTGTTACTCACTCAAAAAAGAAAAAAAACCACCATAAATGGTGGATTTGTTCCATCTGATATTTGATGTTTAAAGAATAGGTTTTCAACTTGTTATAGTTATCTATTTCATTCATTGCTAATGGAAGCAATTAGCACCCTTACATGGCAATTCGTCACAATCTAAGAAAGGTGTGCTGCCCCTCTCCATTGACAACAGAGGTTGTTGAGATGACAAGCTTAGGCTAAACACACAATTGTAAGGTAGATATTATAAAACAGATTAATTCAACAGTGATTCATAATTTTGGAAAATCATTAGAATAAAATCATTACTCTAAAAACGTTGTTTCTAATAGTGATGTCTTATTTTCTGTATAAAAAGTATCATTTATTCTAACAAATATACTGAAAAGATAAATACTTTAGAGTTTTTAAATAAGTAAGATACTGGACTAAAAGTACCACCACCTCCCCCCAAAAAAAATCCCAATGGAAATTTTATATTTGCCCATGAATTCTGGGAATAAACGAGAACACTGATCACAGAAAATGTGAATCCCGGTGCCCTGTAGGCAAAAATGAGTGCCTAACTGTAATTAGGGAGTTTCTTGTAATGTTTAGGTACAGGTCAATATAGTTGTCTGAATATTTGAGAAAACAAGGTTAAAAATGTTACCGGAATTCTTGTGTACTCTTTCATTTAGAATAAAAGGCTCAGCCAGAGGAATACACCAAAGAAAACAATTGCTGAAATGATATATTTGAAAATGTGTCTCTGGCCCTGTGACTTCCCATCCAGCATAGCTGACCTTTGTCTTTGAAGGTCCAGTGACTCCACACACAAAATACAGTGTGACTTTGTGATAAAATAAAAAAGCTGCCTCCAGCTAGCGGCAGAACAAAGCAAACAATATTATTCCATGCAACTGAGCAAGCGCGCTATGCACCTCCTGCAAATAATCATTTAAAATAATCTTTTAAAAGACACAAATACCATGCCCAATTAAGAACTACCACAAATGTTGTGGTAAATTAAGGTTTGGAATCAGCTTAGATATTCAATGACATGAAAACATGATGGAATTCCTGTATATACCAGTCTGGGTGAGCTAATCAGTGGTTTTCCCTTTCCTTACCCTGCTGAGATTGATGTCAGCTGTTTCATTTGAACTCTTCTCTGACATATGCCTTTTGCTGGTTACCAGGCAACCAGCATCATCGAGAAAGCTAAACATGTGCACCAACTATTATTCACATCAATGCTTTATTTCAGAGTACCTCAAAACATCTTTGCCAATTAACAAGTTTGGGTTCCCAACCCGCAGTCCCTGAGGAATGGCTTCACATCACCAAGTTCAGCAGAAAATGCAGATACAGTTTCTTTGAGCAAATAAAATCCTCTGAAAATGTTATTGAAGGAAAATACAAACATAGGTCTAGAATTCTAAGGTCTTGATTTTTTCTTTTGCTTACAAAAACCTAACAAGCAAAACTGGAAATATTCATTATTCATCTAGACCTCTTCAGGAAATCTTTAATGAAGTAACACAACTGAAGTATATGTATAGATTTACACTCTTTCTCACAAACATAAGTCATTTTCTAATGGCTCTGTAGAGGTTGTGAGAAGAAAAGTCTGAAGAGGAGCATCAATATTGGGCTATTAAGAAACAGAGGAATAGAAACAGTCTGAAGTAATGAGCTGAATCTATCATAGTATTCACAGCCAGTTTTTCAGGTGAAAGAACAAAGGCATAAATTAAAGCGTCATACAGTTTAATAACTCTCTAATTTTCTTTTATGTAAATCCAGTGACACATACTGAATGCATGATTGTGGAGTATGGTGGCTGGGTTTGGAAAGGCTTGTGTATAGGTCAAATGGCTCCTCGGGAAGCCTAGTAATTTATTTCCTGTTTATTTCTGATGGGAAGTGGCTAAGGTTATGATAATTAACACAAAAATTGACAGGATTCCAGCTTCAAAAAGATTACATAGTAAAAACCCCAAAGCATATACAGATAGGTAAAGAAACACATAAAAAGAGGTGCATAAAAAATGAGAGTAAAAGGCATGGTACCTTGCCAAGATACATTTTTTACAATCCAATGGTTTTATAAAAATGAGAAACAGACCTTTCGACAAACCATAGTCCTTTGAAACAGAACTGCTGACAAATATGTTAACACTTAATTTTGATATATGTGCAGTCCTTTCTGATCTGAAGCTACAAGGCTAAAATTACAACTTCAGTCTTGCTGTGTAAGTGGGGTCTGCTAATCATCTTATATTAGGAGAAAAGTAATTTAATGGAATATTTAGACTAAGAACTAAAATCTTTCCTAACTGGAAATGATATTTCTACTATAACATTTATGTCTCAGTTGCATTTTCTTTCTTTTTCTTTTCTTTATTTTTTTTTTTAAGTCTATAATGAAGATTTCTCTTTGCTTTGTATGTCATATGGCAGCACATGTTCAGGAAAATGACATAAGTATTTCAAGTTTCCTAACAAAGTAACAGTAAAGTGAAATGGAAATTGGAGCTGTTTTCTCCCAGTTTGTTTCCCAGATACTATCAGAGAATGTTCATCAGTGAAAACTATACAGTCTAATACTAGCTCAGTTCACATCATACTGGAATAAAAGATGAAAGGATTTGGAGGTTTATTTACCAGTTGTACTCTACACAACTGAGGATTTAATCTTCGTACAATTCTGGTTATACCAAATGGTGATTTCAGTTTGTTTAACCTGAATCCTTTTATGAAGATGGCATTACTTACACTGGACTAACATTTCACTAGTAATAACTAGCTTTCTAAGACTTTGAAAATAAAAATGTCTTTCAGAGTATGAATAAGAATATTCCCTGGCAGAATCTGGGTCCAAATGTTATGTTTTTTATACACACACCCACATATATATGCATACATATAAACACATGCATACACATGCAGTTGTAGATATGTATACTAACATACATTCTCCTCTCAACATAACATTTCTGGATGGGAATGCCATTAAGCAAATAACGGGCAGCATCTGGGACAGTGTCCTTTAATTGTGACCTTGGCTGTTCATTTCCTGTGAACACAAACTCACCATTTCTTTCAGAGAAGTTTAGAGATCACAGAAATGCAAGATAAGCCCCAGAAGATGTGAATATAGACAAATGCTTCAGTTCAACTCTGTATGACCCTCAAAATCTTATTTTAAGTGTCCACATTTCATTAAAATACTGTGCCAATTAAGAGCAGTGCTGTTCTGCAGAGTTTTCTGGAGCTAATTTGTGTAAAGATAAATCCTGGCACAGAATTGACATTGGAGGACCTGATGGGTCTTCTGAACCTCAGTTTTAATTTTGTGTATTTTTGTTTGATGCTAAAATAAAAATTTAATTCAGGGGATAAAAAAATATGCAGTGGCCACACAGTTTGTGATAGCTTACAGTGAGGAAACCTCTACAAGCTCATAACCAGTCTAGTAGGTGTTCTCAGTTTACCTAATCATTAAGAATAATCAATTAGCGATCAATTTGTGCCTGTAGTAATTGTGGAGACAGTTCAAACTGTTGTTTTATGCTCTCCTGCGTTACACAGTTTTCAACAGACATGTCACCCAAATGTAGTTTTATATTTTATATCTGATGATTTTTTAAAATAATTTTACCTGAAAAAATCAAATGTTTAATATCCCTGAAATTTATAAAGATGACCACACAGTTTGTGCATGGAAATATCGCTGATAGAAATGTTAAGGAACACAAGGAAAAAAACCAGAGACAACAAACCAATTCTAGCAAGTAAGAAATTATAAAAATTATGTTATCTTACTCTCATTAGAAAAAAAATATCTAAAAGTAAATTAACCAATTAAAAGTGTTTTTAAATTAAAAATTAGGTATCTACTTTCCTCTCTGAATTCCAAAACCTTTTTATTCCATTTTTTTTTAATCTTCCCTAACCAAACAAAATCAGCTTGCAAAAATATGTACTATTTTTTTGTTTCATCCTCTCTCTCTCTGTTTGCAAGAGTAAAAATAACCTTCATATTTGCTCCACAGTTATTCACAAGGGAAGACTGTATGTTGCTAACTCCCATTATAAAACCAGTTGAAACGTCTCCTTTTACAGCTTGAAGAATTCCTAAAGGTTGTTATAAATTAAACACAGGAGGAAGAAAAAGAGAAAATCTGTTCCACACAAAGTCCAGAATTGTTGTTAATGTTGTTGTCTGTATGATGTGCAGCTCTAACTGGTATAGTCTTATTAGCATTGCCGCTGTTTTCATATCATAAGCAGATAACCCAATAAGATTTGGAAGTAAAAAGTACAGTTTACTTCCCTTTATTTCCAAAGTCATGTCTAGAAGTAAAATTAGCTGTATTGTGTCTTACAGAGTTCAGTAAAGTATTCTAACTTTTCTGACTTTAGCCCAAATTACAATAATCTTATTAAAAAGGAGACTGTCTTTCATGATTGAGGACCAGTTAGTCAAAGAGTTATTCAGTAATCTCAAACAAAACAGTAAAAAGAGCTACCCTGCATGGATGCTTTCTCTGGGTTCACAAAAGTATTAGAAATTTCAAATAGAAACTACTTCAAAAAGAAAGAAGTTGGAAATATAGACCCTTTTCTTGCTGTCCTGCTTAATCCTCTGATTTTGGCAATCGCCTAACTCAAAAAACAATAATAGACATCCTGCCTTCAAAAATTAATTAGTAACTAAACATCCACAAAAAAGATTAACAAAATGGGAAAATGCATCTGCTATAACAAATATACTAATGTTTTGGTAAATCTTTAGTAACTAGCTCCTAGTCCTCACTTACAATACCAATAACAATAAAATAGTTTCATATGTCATGATTTGTAATGCATCAGACTGGAGCTGGTAAGTCTTCTGCCAATTCTACCTTCACACCATGCTTGAAATCTGCCAGCAGAGCTGGCTGGGAATTGAAAGCTGAAATCCATGGTGGTTACAGGGGGACTCCTGAACTCCAAGGCAGCCCCATTAGTCTCTTCCCTCTAGGATGGATCCTTCGGCTTCCAGGAGTCAATGACAATTTTGCTAGGAGAGCGTTTTTTCCCAAAACTCAATACCCTGGTGCAAAGCCTAACAACGTACTGATTTCCCTTTCCTCAGCAGGCTGTCCTGGAGAATAGCAATTCTCCACTGTGTGAAGGAGTGCAAGGAGACTGAACTACTCACTAGGTCCCACAATTTCATGTGACACTGTGGAGCTAGACTTCTGTGAATTGCTTCATAGACAGGGAAGTATATATTGCAACAGTGATTAAATATCCTGAAGATATGGCACAATATCCAAACATTCATTTTTCCCCAGGATAGTTCCCACAGGTCAGACTTGGGGCCAAAAGTTCCTATAAACATAAACATAAAACAAAATTGAAAAGTTTATGAAACTAATAACCTGCTACATCTGAAGTCCATAAAAAATCCATGTATACAAGTTTTTCCGCAATTTAGCTATACCAGTAGAACTAGAGGTGACCCAACTTGGTCTTTTACTTTGCCTGAACGTGTTTCCTGTGATATTTTTGAAGATAAGCCTGATAATGGGCCATCTTATTTTTGTTACTATAGCCATTTCAAGTGCTATCAACACTTTCATCAGCCAAGATGAAGAAGCGAAAAGCAGTATGCAGGTATAGACAAGCATTGGTATGAGTAACGCAGAGGCATTCAGATATCCACATTGTTTACACAGGCAATTGCTTGTCAAAAGTGGGCCTGAGACTACTCAAGATTCTGCCTTTTGCAGCTTTTTACCCCTCTTAATCTTATTCCCCCAAATTAGCAAAAATAGTCATTTAAGTTAATTTTTGTCAATCTTGCAATCCCTCTCAGAACTGCTATGGCTCCACTTGAAGTTGTGACTCCTAATTTAATCATTATTTCTTTAAAGAAAGGAAAATGCCTCCAGTAAAGGCATGTTTGATTCCAGAAGGTGCGGAGTGCCCCATTTCCTCTGTTTTAACACCCAGTCTGAAATAAGGGGTGTAAAGGAGTATCAGGTCACTGGCGTAGGTGGTATTTTGCAATGTAAACCACATAGCTGTATTTTTAATGAAAGACTGGAAATGATGGCCCAGCTGTTAACACAGTATAGCAAGAGTTGTCAAGCCATGCCTGCAAGCCATAGATATAGATTGTATAAGATTTATAAGTTGTTCTGGCATGATAAGAATGTTCTGTAAATGACAGCTAATGAACACAGATATGAATATATTAATGCAGTCAAGATTTTAAAAACTATTGGATGTGTAAGGATACCAGTACATTTATACCTACCTTCTTGAAAATGCTTAGGAACAAGTACCAAGCAGACACATGATATCTGTCATGAATTCAGAAACCAACATATTTTGCTTTGTTTTTCACATCCCCGCTGAGTGCTCTTCTGTATTCTCCCACAAAGAGCCTCTGCTGAATATTTGCTCCATAGCAAAATTCAGACTGGCTTTGTGGTGAGATCCTGGCGGATTTGGAGGCTGGGTGACACCCTGCAAGTGAGGAGCCTGTGCTGGCCACCATCCTCCAGCACCCAGCACTCCCCAGCAGTGAGTTAAGCCAGCCCTGGTAAGGACCCCCTTTCACAGAGCAGGGAGAGTTTGGAGCCTTTTGCAGAGCACCACTACATATATTATCACTCCTTATGAGGAAGGCTTGAGAAACGAAGAGGTCTGGCACATCTGTACTTTCTCATTTGTTTCTTTCAGGGTATCTGGCACATGCCAGTTCTGGTACAAGGAGCACAGGAGGAAATAAATGGATTTGGGGATTGTTCAAAAGAGAAATGGCATTTTTTCTCAGCTAATTTTTTTCAGACTATATAGGAAAGGGGGAATCTTCCTGTTCTTTCACTAAAAAATACACAATTTGTAATATATTCCAAGGAAAAACAAGTATTTAAAAAGTAACTTTAATTGACCTTTCTGAGCCTGGAGGTGGTCCAATGTGTTATTGATGAATTTTTAATGCTAATGATATTGGGAATTTTATGTAAGAAATAAAAATCCATAGTTTTACAATTATAAAAAGACTTTGAATACTTTAATAACAAAAATAATACAGTATCTTAGGAGGAAGGCAATTTGACTGACTTTAAATTGCCCCTTGAACCTGCACAGATCTTTTATATATTATTTTATTTTATTAATAGTGAACAGAAGGGGCTGGTTTAGAATTAAATGGAATAGATGCATACTGGGGCTTCTCTTTCCTTTTTTTATTATAGTATAAGTAACATTTCTGCACTCTAAATTAGGGGTTTCTAGTATATATCTTCCTTAGTCTTGATAAGTGACAGCACTAAGCATTGCACCACTATTTTGCTAAAAGTGAAGATGCATATGAAGAGATGTATAGGCCCCACAGAACCTACAGCTTCAAACACAGATGGGCTGTATGGTTTGCTTTGTTTAATATTTTGTAAGCATGAATAATCACAGCTGAGAAGGACTGTAGAAAGTTAACAATTAAAACTGTTTTTCAAATTGTTTGTAAAAGAATGTTTTGTGATTAAGGATAAATATTTTCCATGCAGAATACCTACAGTTAAACAAAAGAATTTATTGTCATAATTTTTAAGCTAATTTTTATTAAAAGGTTTAATTTTTATTCAGAAAAAAGACTTCATCTACCAAATAGAGCTAATAGTCTGATTAATGGGCTATTTGCTTCAGTAATATTTAGCGTTGAGATTAGCAATGTAATATGGACAAAAGACTTAAGGAAAACATGTAAAACATGCCATACCAGGCAAATGCCTGCACAACTCACTTTTGCATCTGTAAACTAGTTTTAGTACTGTGAGTAGCTGCAAATCAAGACATTTCCTTTAATAATCATCCTTTTCATGATGTAATCAATTGGCAATATACGGTTGCTGTATTAGTAATATAACAATTTATGCCAAAAAAAAAAAAAAGTACTATCAGGAACTTCTAAGGTTCTTATGACTTTCAAATGAGGGATGAAACATATAAAACCATAAAAAGATACTCTTTACTCTGACTTTGGAAATATTACTTCTGATCGGTATTGTGGGCTAGCAATTGTTTAGTAGTTTGCAGAAATACATTAGAAATACAAAATGTAAAGAACTTAGGGAAAAAATAAAAGATTCAGACATGTTAGGTAGAGCGTGTGAAATATTTTTTATTTTTGCAGCTTACTTGTAAAGTTGCAGTGTGCCTCACAGGAAGCTGATATCCACCTTTATTAAATTAAGAATCCTTCCATATCCCAATACTTATTACCTTGAATAGGTCTTTGTCAAAAATGCAAGCATTGAGGCTGTGAATTTTTTATTATATACTTTTCAAAAAATATCTAGAACATTTTTGATTCTATTGCATGATTTACAAACCTTGAATATATTTAAAAATATATTTTCTAGCTATTTTCTCTCAGAATCAAGCATTTATTAAATTACTTCCCAGCTAGCTAGCTCTATTGAAGTGCTGTATATGCAGAAATGGTACTGAGTTTTGTTTAAAAGTGAGGTAAATTATTCTATGCTAAATGCTGTAAAGCTAAGCCTTTAACTACTTCAAGTTAGTTTTAATATGAGACCTCACAATCTTTCAGAATTTCATAGTAGATTTGTTAAAAAAATGTGTCCATGCCTATTTCCCGTCTCTTGAGGGGAATTAAGTTCACAACAAAGAGAAATTAGCTAACTCTGAATCTATATTATATTGCAAAGCTGGAAATAATATCCTTTCTTTCAACAACTGAACATACTGTACAATTGAGTGTGAAAATGATTTAGGAACAGTCATGACCCAACTTGCCAAATTTTTCTTCAAACTAATTATTGTAAAAGAATAAAAAAACCTCCAATTCTGTCAGTTCTGAAAGAGATGCCAGTAATACTTAGTAGCAAATAAGAAAAACAAATACAGTAATTAACTTTCCAGGCCCAAGCCCATGATTTTAATTTAAAGAAAATAAATGGTAAATATCTCCAAAAATATCTTAGTGAGTAATTTAACTGTTTAGTCATTGGCACGGCAATTCAATGCTAGTGACAGAAACTGCATTTAACTAACCCAGTCCAGTTCAGCCCACACCAAACAACCGCTAACTCAGTGAAAGAGCTGCTGTAAGAACACACACATTTTTACAGTGCCAAAGAAAATGAAGAGCAGATATCAAAATACTAATTTTCAAAGAATGGGAGAGCTAAAGTCCGTCTTCACTAGAGTTTTTTATTCAAGTTGACTTCCAGTTCCCTGCCGTTAGTCTATACAGTGATATTATGTTTGTTTGAACCCTCTGGAGTTGTGTTAGGAGGTGAACATGCTGTCCAGAACTTCTCACATGCAGATTAGAGCATTCAAATTCATGTTGGCAGACCATTATTTAATCTGAATTAAACTCAACTACTCTCTTTGAGTTAGGTGGTAATCAAAGACCAGATCACATCAGAGAGAAACAGCTGACACATCTTGCATCCCTGCACATCGGCAAACCATTATTCTAAGTGGGCAAATGCCTTTCAGATGAGGTGAACTACCACACAAATCACATGTGGTCAGAAACTTAAATGTATTTGGGTAATTAAAAAAGAGAGTTACCTGTTAAAATACACTTGGAAATCTATGCCTTCTTCTGGATGTCCTCTTTGATGGATTGCACAGAGGTTCAGAACATACAATGTATTCCTTTAACTCTCCTGAACTAGCAAGGGACTTGGCTGACACAAATGCCCCAAAATCTGTCAACTGACAATGTCATGTATCGTAGACTAAGTGTACAAAATGTGTATATAGGGATGGTCTCTTTAATTTATGACATGCTTTTCAAAATATACCTCCACGCACCCAACTTATTAAAATTTTTATTTTCCTGTTTTAAAGAAGTAGCACTTAACTGGTTACATTTTTCTGACCTTTAATGCTCTTCCAGGGAAAATCCCCAATGCAGCAATTTAAAAAAGACACTGACTACAAATTTCCTTTTCTTAAAAGGCTTTCATAGATCCTAAAGGACGCTAACAGTAGCAGTTGAAAACTGACTTAAAGACACTTTTAAAGGAATGTAACCAATGTCCTATTTCTTCCTGAATTATATTCAGGCTATTATATTCAGTCAAGACGAATGAATATTCCTTTTTCCTGCAAGCCACAGTCATCTTCATAAGGTTCTTTTTTGTGGCCAGCAACATTTATCTTCATCACATTAATAATGAATTGCACTTCTTACTGCACTGTATGAACTACAAGTTCTCTCATTCTTGATATACAGTGGGCAGTACAGGTCCTTTATGTTGGCTTTGGGGAATAAAATAGGAGCAGAAAGAGAAAACAGAGGGCAGAGATAATTCACAACATTTTCAAACATGTAATGTGTGAATTTGTAATTTGCATTAGCATCCAAGTGGGAATGATTTGATAGAGTATTACCATAAGCATTAATTGCTCCCACAGAAAAAAAAAAATCATCCTTCTATCTAGTAAACCATTGCGTTTGAAGTAGTCAAATGTTTTCTTTATGAAACTACTTGTATTCCTGGAAATAAAACATATATATCATTACTCTGATCTGCCTTTCTGATAAAAAATACAGAGAACATTTTTAAAACAATTTCTTAATAAAGTTTATCACTGAAGTTTAAAATTAGAGGCGTTTCAGTAACCTCCATAAGTGAGTCCAAAATATTTCTAGTGCAATAAGGAATCAAGATTTGTGGGAAGGAAGCACTGCAAAGAATGAAATGATATGTCCATTTTCTGCTATTGCATTGTTTGCCTTTAATGGGAAAACTTACATTGAAAATGCTACTAGAATACAAAAGATTTGATTCTGACTTTCGCAGCCAGCAGAGCATTGTAGGTGAATGACATGTTGTGCTGGAAACCTCAAGTGGAACATCCACGGTCCTAGGTACATCCTGTAAGTGAAATAGCAAGCTTTCACATGGCTCATTTTTCTGAGCTCACAGAACTCTCTCTTCAGTGCAAACAAGATATTTCTGCAAAAATGATCACCTGTTCTATAACTATATGAATTTAAGAAGCATTGGGTCAATGCTGGAATTTATACTTTTGTGTTTAATTTCTCCCTTTCTGTCATCATCTTGAGAATCTCTGAATCTGATGTCTTCCATTTAGCATCCAAACAAGTCTCAGTCTCCAGGAGATGTTGGACTCAGCTTTACCAGACTACCCTAATGAAATCTACAGTTTCAAGGTCAGGAATCCATGCAATCTTAATGATGCTTTAAGAAAGGTCAAACACTAAAAATGAGATTTACAGAAGCCAGCAAGCTGTGAGTAAACTCAACAATGAGTACTGGAAATAAGTATGACTAACGCTCTCCTTATCAGGAAGAATTTAATACTGACCTGGAAGAAAATGTCTACCTCAGTTCAAGATTCTCAACTATGGACTATATCCTTTGTGTTCAGGTATGCAAATCGATAAACTCACCCCGAAAAGAGGAAAAAAAGGATGTCTTAACTGCTTTCTATGCAGTAATTCAGCACTCAGAGAACTCAGCCCTTATGGGGAAAAAACCTGGTTCAAAGTTGCCCTCCTCTGGTGTTTGCAGTAGGTAGTTACATCTAGGTATTTCAATCCAGACCTCTGACTTGGCATATTCAAGGCTTAGGGAGTTGGGTCTCTTTCACAGTCTTACTTCTACTCCAGTTTATTTGAATGTAATTCAGAACAGGGACCAGGACCAATGCCTTCTTTATGCATGGTATTTAATGATTACTCAGCTCAATATTTTTTTTTTGTTTTTTTCCAAAAAAGAAACCAGATTAACACATGTGTCCCTGTAGACAAGCTCTGGAAACATCCAGCAGGTAGCCAAGAGGACTCCTGATTAAGGAAATGTGATAAGAGAGTGGGGTTAAATTGATCCACATCATCAAACTGTGGCCATTCACATACTTATCAATAAAACGTTAAGTACCTTAAAGAAGTTGACCATTTCTAGAGCACTGAGAACTACTCTTGGACTTTAATTTTTAAAGCAGAATGTAGGTACCGAAATCCATTTGTGGATCTTGCCCTTTGACATTCATTCTGGCTTCCAGTGGCTGAACTCACAAAAAAGTAATCATAGATTAATTTATGAAATCCTTGAAAACTTATATTTTTACAAGTTTAGAAAGAAAATAAACAGTAATAGATTGGTTTCTCTTTGTTCTTTTTATGTGTGATCATAAATGACATAACATATATTCTTTTAGAAGAAAAAACTCACAGAAACTTTACAAGGAAAGCAGTTTCAAAACAGGTGTGAATGCAGTAGCCATCTTCAGCTAGGTAAAACTTTATACACTTGGATTTTGTACCATACCAGGAAATTTGCATTCAAAGTATATATAAAACATGGCCACATGAGAATGCCTATACCTTATAAATGACATCCTTAGTTACTCCAGAAAACCTTGTTTTTCCTTAGGTTTCAAGCCAGAGAATCAGTGAGACATCTTGGTTCTGGAGCAAGATGTCAATCTGTTGTTCTCTAAGTCAGTAACTGCCTCTCAGAAAGACCTTAATCTAGATCTGGTATCTGGACACTGGGATTAACCGCCCTTCACAAATTAGCTGCATTGCCTCTTGCTATCGGTGCAACTATCACCCTTCAAGATGCAGGACCCTTATGCCTTCTATTAAAACCAGGGTACGGTTTTATTGTGCAGTTAAAGCTATGGTCCTCTTGCAATTCCTATGCAATCTTCCTAACTAAAACCCGATTATAGCTTTTTCTCAGGTACAGTGACAGAAAGACCCAGTCATGAGTTACCTCATGAGACTCATGGCATTTTTTTATTTTTGAAAAAAAAAATCCTGAGTAGAAAAATTCCTACTCAGACTGCATTTTGCACAACATGGCAATTTTCCATGTTCAAAATTGAAGATACAATGTCATGTTTTTACGGAGAGATATTTTGTTTTCATAAACTTCAGTAAACACTAACTGCATAAATCCCTCATAAGCAAATATAAAATAAGCTTATCTTCCAGCTTATAGGAGAGGAGCTTAATATCTACTTCTTCCAGATAAGTAGTTTTGGAACTGCACTGGGTAAACATTTCAAAAGTAATTAAAAAAGTAATCCTTGATTTTTGATAAAGAAGAACTTGAACATTCAGTGACCTGTGAGCATATTAAAGTATTATTACATGTTCAAAATGGGTTTTTAATTGAAGAGTATTTTATTGTGTATAGCTACATGCAACCTATCTGAAAAACAAGTAAAAGATTATTAAACAGTGAGAGTGGGCATTTGCTTTACACTCGCTTTAAAGACTTCTTTATTTGCATGGAGGTGAAACTGGCCATTTTGCTCAGCTGCAGCATAAGCAGCATAGCTTTCTTCTGCAAACAAACAAACAAAAAAAACTGAAAAAGGTCAACACATACATGGGAATTGAGAGCTCAACATGAAATCAACATCTGGATTCACATAACAATCCATTGGTAACAGCTCCTAATTTCTAAGTAAAACATGATTATAGCCAAGAAAAAATGACTAGTTTTATTACATTGGGACTCAAGATTCAGTGAACAAACACAATGTCTGAAAAGAAGGTTAATCAATGTTGTAGCTTTAGACAAGGATGAATATAAAGTTTGTGACACAGTCCTTAATTGTATCACAAATGGCAAAAAGAAGTAAAAAAAAAAAAAAAGAAAAAAAGGAAAAAAGGGGGAGGAAAAGGGAAAAAGAATCAAGAAAATATTTTTTTTTCACTTGTATGCACGCTATTTGATATCACCGAGAGAGAGGAAAATTATTCTATGAAGTGTCATATGAACTGACACAGAGGTACTGTTATTCAGCAAAGAAAGAAAAGATGATGCAGAAACTTATACTGTACTTGGTGGAGCTAGAATAATTTGATTTTTCTTGAGTAAATGGAATAAAGGTATCCCCAGCATTTTAGAGGATACATAGCAGTATCTGATTAAGACAAATATCTAAAGCTGATTGACTAAATTTTGTTTAACTGGGAACAAGAACAGTTTTCATTATTGTTCCATTATTTACCCTCTGATTCCAATCTTTTAGCAGCTGTTTTCTTTTTATTTTTGCTCCCTAAATGAGTCTGGTTCTTCATATGCATGGTACAGTTTAACCATTAAAAAAAACCCCACACAACAAAAAAACCCAAACCAAAACCCAACAACAACAACAACAACAACAAAAAACCCCAAAGAAACAAAAACCTCTTGTTCTTTAGTAACTTTCTCTTGCTGAAGAGTTAGATGGAGTGAATGCATGTTTTTATCATGTTTGGGTGTTCCTGCATGGGATCCTGTAGCAAGATGTATTAGCTGTAGGTTGACAGTGGTGGAACTGCAGGAGCGGTCTCTGTGAGAAGAGGCCGGGCGCTGCCCCATGCCAGATACAGTCAGCTCCAGTTGGCTCCAATGGACCCATCACAGGGCACAGTTGAGCCCTTCAGCCAAGTGTGTGGTGCCTCTGGGAAACGTATTTAAGAAAGGTCAAAACACCAGGAGGGAGGGAATGAGACAACACCAAAGCCAGAGGGGTAGGAAGTGCTCCATGGCAGAGTGAGTAACACCCCTGAAGGGACAGCAGCCTGCGGAGGACACATGCTAGAGCAGGAACTTCCCTGAAGGGAGTGTGGCCCATGGAGGACCTGCACTGGAGCAGTGGAAATGAGTAAGAAGAAAGGAGCAGTAGAAGAAAAGAGTGAGAAACAGGAGCAGCAGAAAGAAACTGCTACACACTGACACCAACCTCTTGTGCTTCACTGAAGGGACTGTAGTGTAACCTGCAGTAATAACAAGGGAGTAGAGATTAGGAAGTGGGAAGGAGAGATTATTTCTATAATTGCTTAAATATTTGTCTTTGCTTCTGAATACCTTAATCAATCAGTATTTAAACGTTTATGTTAATTGGCAATAAATTAAGTTAAATTCCCCAAGTTGAGTCTGTTTTGCCTGTGACAGTGACTGGTGAGTTATTTCCCTGTCTTTATTTTGACCCATGAGTTTTTTCACTACTGGTCTTCATATTTTCTTCCCCATCCTGTGGCGGGTAGGACTGAGTGAATGGGTGGGTTCTTGGCTGCTAGCCAGGGCCAACCCAACACACAGGATAACCATACAGGGTTTAATATTAGGCTTTCGAGGACTGACTGCCCTGTTGTGCATTCTGTCAATGCAAAGTGAACACAAAATAAAAGTAGTTCTGACAGATATGAGACGTTGAAAGGATGGGAACTTCAAAGACTACATTATGAGAGATGTAATGAACATAGAGAATATTAAAAAAAATCAGTTTTGTTGCTACAACTGTTATGTAGTGACCTTAAGCTGGTTCAGTTGTGAGATAAATACAAAAATCACAAGGCAGGCATCTGAATCCTCAAAAAGCATTGCTTCTGGAGAAATGCACATATATGCAAAAGGAAATTGTACACAGAGGTTTGTTCCAATGGACAAACAAAAAAAGCTAAAAAGAAGTGAACACTCCTCACACAGGTCTAAATCTGACATGTGGAAGTATCTCTCAGTCTGTTCCTGGATCCCATGAAGATGGTTAGTGCTAGTAACTGTTCCAGTTCCTACCGGTTATTTTTATTTTATATATATATATGCAGGCAAACCATCCTGTGTTTATATGAGAATTGTCTGGAACATGTTAATATTCTGTATTTTCAAATACATACTTTCTCTTTAGAAAGACTTGTCCCTGCCTCCCTCCTTCTCCCCTCTGTGACTAAGGAATTTACTATTTGTTCTCTCTTGCATGAGTTTTTTACATAATTCTAGCACAAGCACTCCTTGTGATGCCTCTGTCTTTGTCCATTTCTTCTGTATACATTTTCTAATCAGACCTGAAATTGTCTTAGAATGGAATTCCACAACTTTGCAATACCTTTGAATAGATCAGTGGGTCACTATATCCACTTGCCCCAGTAGTACAATTTGGGGCATATCCCAATAATGGGACAACTCAAAAGTCATAAGACAAAATAAACAAATTCTTTCAGCCACCCAAGAAAAATAGTTGTCTTGAAAAGAGCTACATTAATACTGTGAAATTTAAGTGAAGCAGCCATGAAGTCTTTCTATTGCAATTGTTGAGTGTCATTGGCATGAACGTAAGTCACTGTGAAAACTGCATTTATTTCCTAAGTTCTGCAGTCATTTCCTAAGGGACATTAGCATGTGATTTTTCATTTTTTACCATATTGTGTGATTTTACTACATACATTGCCTTTATGGTAATTTTGAACATGTAGCAACATTTTCTTCTCTTACAGTGCTTTCTCTTGCTTCTCCACCTCCACAAGATTTTAAGGTTTAACAATGAAGTACCTGTATCGAGTGAGGAAAAGCAAGGAAGCTGAAGCTGTTAACAGGGCATTTTTTTGTCTCAGTCACTTTTGCAATCTGAACTTCATTGTATCTTTTTTCAGATGTACTATACTCAAAGGAATCACCGTGAAAACCTGTATTATAAGACTACCTGACTTTTGATACCTTCATACATTCAAACCAACAATTATGGCCACACAAAGTGTACGGTGTACTTCAAAAAAAGACAGAACAAGAAAAAGAAAAAAGGAAACCCATTAAGCTCCTAAATCAAATAAAGGCACTGAGAAACTTTATATTCAACCATGAAAAAAATAATTAGGTAAGACAGTTGTTTAGTTATGATTCAACTGTGATTTATCAATAAGAGCAAGCAGAGGTGAAACATAGCATACAACCACGCTACTTAGCCCATCTTAGATTCTCAATTTTTCAAGTTTTAAATACAAATACTCAGTCCCTTGCATATTGATGGATCAAATGATCAAAGCCACTGTAGTATATGGAAAGAGAAAGGGGATATCTGGCTCATTTTTCTATTCATTGGCAAAAATAGTTACAGTATTGTGAACAGGAGGCAATATTAAGATTACAGCTAGGATGAAACATCAGTAGATAATCAATATTAGAAGTAGGACTGGAGAAGAAAAAAAATAATATTCTCAGCTGCATCTAAGTTATTGTATTTCATACATTTGCACTTAGCATTCATGTGTTTGCGCATGCCTAAAGGAAAAATTCTGACTTCAATGATTTTTCAATAATGTATGATATAATATAAATTTAGATATCATATGATTATAGCAATAAGTTCTTGTAGTACTAGGTAACACTTAAAAAGAAGAAATTACAGAGCTTAAACAAGAGACAAAAGTTCTGTCATAACTGCCCTTTTGCTCTCCCCAGATGAGTCAGTCACCTAAAAAATCCCAAAATTTCAGTGGGAAAATTCCCATAGCATTAATGTTTCATGCAGAGACCTGGATACAGGTATTAAGTATGTAACTCATGTTTATACATAAGGGGAAAAAAGAACCATAGAACCACTTGTTTGGTATAAGTATTTTGCCTCCTTTCCAGTCTCCACAAAGGAAAAGATAACATTAAGGCAACACCTTTTTTCTAATTAAGCTAAAAATCAGAGGTTAATTTACACATATTGGGGAAGATGGTGCTTCTCTATAGAGGAAAAAAAGACTTCTTGAGCAGCTTATAAAGAGACTTTGGATTCACTACAACAAGGGGAGTAATAAGATATTAGGACACAGAATGACAGATGAAACCAACATCAATGAAAGTACATGGTTATTCAGCAGGATTAGTGCAAGGCATGATGCAGGAAGAACATTACATTCTGCCTTCCATTAGAAATAAAAGCTTTAGCTAGCTATTTTCTCTGAAGTTTTAAGGAAGAAAAGGATTCTAAGGAGAGAACTGAGCAAAGAAAGAGTAGTCTTTTATGTCTTTTATGTTAAAAAAGAAGATGAAGAAAAATATGGGGTTTTATACCAAAAAATGCCAGTGTAAAATTATTTTTTTCTGATTATCAAAAGATTTTGCTGTATATCAATGAAAACTGAAAATTTCTAACCTGCTTTTCTAGATAAATGACAAAGAAATAATTATAGTTTCCCCTCAGATAGTTAGTTTCCACCTAATGCTTCTTTTGTTTGAGAAATTTCTCATAAGCCATAAGAAAATTAGATTTCAATATTGTCTTGGAGCAGAAGCTGCAAGATGATCAACTATTTTCGTTACAAGAACAAAAATAAAATATTGCTGGCTACATCATCAGTACAGTCCCTTCTCTCTCACACTTGCTCAGTCCAGCTTCCCCCCTTCTTTTCAAAAGAAATCAGAGATTATGAATGGTTAAACAAAGCACATAAGCAAGCATGAATTAAGAGAAAGGAAACTGATGATTTATTGGGTATAATAGAAAACCTTATTAATTCTTTATCCCCCAGCACCATGGTACATCCATGCAAAAGGGAACAAAACACCTAAGGAGTGAACTTTGAGAGAAGAACACAAGACTGATCAACGTCTTAGGCTCTCAGATGTAGGAAGGTATTTGAGGAAACGGTTCACACTCTTATACTGAAAATCCTTAAAGATGTAGTCCACCACTACTATGTCTGAAAACAGCAGAAGAGCCTGAAATAATCATCTTCCAAAATGAACAGACTTTATAGATCCCACCCAAAGAGGAAAAGTAAATGATAAAGGGGAAAGAATGATCTCAAAATTCTCTGTTTCCAGGATTGCATGATAGGAGTGATGCCTAGATGAATATAAACCCATGAGATCTCTTAACTAGGCTGTGAGAAGTGAAATTTGCTCTAATTGCCAAGATCTTTGGAACTGAATGGCATACTCGCCATCACTATCATGGAGGATGCCAAGAGGCATCTATAAGAAAAAGGAGCAGAAAACAATGCAGGATAAGCCACCATCAAGACATGAAATGCTTTTATTTTGTTTCATCTGCTGCCAGCAGAGGCCTTGTCCTAATAGCTGGCTTAGCATCCAGTGTAAACTTTTCTCAACACAGTTTATTCTGGCTAAAGACTGTTGTGTTAACAGTCATTTTTTTTCCAAGAGAATCCTTCCAATTTTGTCAAATTTTCTTCCTCTCCATAACTACTCTTGCGTTTGAATGGACTTCAAGTATTCATTTCTTTCTGCTTACTGATTACATTGCCAGACACGACTGCATATTTTTGGCAAAATAACATTTCCAGAGACCAACACAGCTTTACATTTTGCATGATGGCTACTCAAAATTCAGGGATCGCCTTCTTGTTTCAATATATTGAATATGCATCTAACATCAGAAATTAGAGCTGACTGCTGGATGGTGAAGGAATTATCAGCAACACAGAAATATAGCACTGAGGAAAATTGAAACAGTGATGATGTATATTTTCTTAAAGGCTAGAATTGTACTTCAAGTGATACAGCAGTGATGTACTTGTACTTGATAAATTTGGTATGACACATAAAGATAAAGTAAAACACAGATGTTTTGTATTCCAGTATACAATCGCACACATTAAAAACAGTAAATCCAAACATTATCATTCCAGGTATGAGTTTTCATCAAAAATGTCTGTAGCTGACAAACAGGTAAACTTTGTTATCTCTGTGTAACTAAACAAGAGAAAAGTTGTGGCTCCACCATAAATGCTGAATTTAAGATATTTCAAAATAAAGAATGTGATTAAAGCCACCTAAATTATTTGTTATTAAAAATTTTCTTGCTTCTAAATTTATCAAAATCTTATTAGGAGGTGGAAGTTCTGTCATATTTTATGATGTGAGTTGCTAAACACCTTGCTCATGCTAAACCGTGCCACATTGCCTGAGTACTCATCACAAAATCTCTTTTATGTTGGCATAAGCATGATGAAGCTTTTTTGTACAAAAGAATGAAACCAATAGAACAGACAAATAGATCCATAAATGTTTGTAAATTTCCTTCTGATTACCTCAAGAATTTTGATGATCTTCAGAGAACATTTCTGACAAGATAGGAATGTGTATCTGCAATTAAAACCTTGTAATATGCAGAGGTTGGAAATATAAACCGTATATACAAGACACAGCTGTCATACAGAATTTAGTTCCTTGTAACCCATCAGCATTCCTAGTCAGCATCACTGTTGACACTGAGATATTTGGTAAACTGATGGTGAATTGGAGGAAAAGATTGATTAAAAAAAAATTATAAAACTGAAATAGCAACAAGAATGTCACTGAGCTCTGAATACATAAACCAAGAACATGGCAAACCATATACTTTGTGGAAAGATGTGTTGCAATAGTTCCTTGGTGTTATTTCAGATGTCCCTTTACTGCACAGAATCAAAACAAGGAAGAACTAGCTTGACTTTTAGCTTTGTTAAAAACTCAAAAACTACTTTTGGCATATAGATTGCAAAGAGAGAATTTTTTCCAGCACTTAACAAGGGATATTGTATGAAATAAAAATTAACAAAGTATTGCTGTGTTCTTAAAACTAACTTCTGTTTGCAGCACCATAGCCTTATAATCTAGTTTTTCCTGATTACTTAGCCGTTTAAAACAATGTTTGGAAAAAATAATCATAATGTTATCATTATAGTTTCTTAACACTTTTTAAATGTTTACCTGTCCAAATAGTATTTCTCAAGATAGAAAGAGAGAAGAGGCCTTCCCATCAGTAAGAAAGATATATTACAAATTTACATCCATGGACCAGAAGGGGAGACAAAAGAATGGGAAAAAATATTAGACTTATTTTTCCCACCATTTTATATTTTTTTAAATATAGAGGAGACATTATTATTCTACCCCAAACTGGAGAACAGACAAAAAGTTTGAGAAACCCTGATTTAAACCATCTTCCAAGAATCCCAGAAATAAAAGTCTTTCAGGTCCTTCCTTTGGCCTCAGGAGTGAACTTAAGCAAGCAAATATAACTTTAACTTATATCGTCTGTCACTTCGATTTCTTGAGTTGGAAAATAACTTTTTTTCAGGTAAGCTATTAAGTATCATTATCTTATTTTAATGAAAGTCTGATTCCAACATGTCTTTTTTTTTTTAATCAGTTATCACAAATGTTGTCAAGCACTGATGTTTAAGTTCATCAAGTTTTAATGGAGACATCTTCTTTTAGTGCCTGTGCTGAGAGTGGGAACTCTCATCACAGCTATTGAAAAGAGGTAGACTGTTTGAGAGACTAATTTTAGGTAGGCTATTTCTTTCCCATTAGACAGTGCTTGATTCCTAGTTTACATACTCAGTTAAGTGTCTAAGGTTGGATGGAATAGGCCTGGGCCTTAACACAAACATCTTTTCTTTGTGTGAATAAAAAGTACACTTAGAAAAACAAGAAGGAGAAAGTTCCACTGACTGCACTAAATAACCCTAGCTTTCAGCAGTCAGGGATTTGGAAATCAGACCTTGGCACTCCTATTACCAATAAATGATGAGGAATTCAACAACTTCAAATAAAGTGCCAGGTAATGTTACTTTTATTACTGCTCTACAGAGCCATGTCCTATGTGGTCACAGTTCACACAGCTCAACAGATACATTTCATTTTGAATTTATCCTTGAGCTGAGAAACTACATGAAGTACAAACTAACTCTAGACAAGATTTGAAGAGAAAAATGTTTGAGCACTGTTATGTACTGTATTTGTAGCCCTTGTAAGTGAATGAAGACAAGGAAGAACTTTATTTACTCATTCACTGTACAGGTTTATTATGGTCTCCAGCATCAACACTAGCAAGAGGAAAAGCAGGAAATAGTACACTTCACACTTGCTGGACAGAGAACAATTTGCACATTGCCGATTACATGATCTCCCAAAAGCACTGGGTTAAACTATAGCAATTCTCCTAATAAGGCCATTTGACTTTGAAATCATCAGTCACAGAGTGCAACCCATGCAGTTCAGCCTTACCATGACAAGTCATTGTTTTGAAATTAGCATCCATGATCAAGAACTTTGCTAGTGACAGGTAAATGGGAATAAAAGAGAAAATATCTATTTTCTTTCTTCTCGGAAAGAACAGTTTAGAATGGGGCTGACAGAGAAGTCTGTGTGGATGGTAAAATCTGTGCTGTATGAGCTTCCAGGGCAGACGAAAAATCTTAGCTTTGTCAGTCCAGTACTTTTTAATGCCATTATAGAAATGCCCTCTTTTCAGTATAGATTATGTTACTGTGGAACAGTCAACTTGAGATGTATAACAACTTAGCTAATGGGTTATGTTGTTGTGGAATGATCAGCTCAGGATATATAATAACTCAAAGGTGGTTGCACACTAACATACCTATTGCACCCTTTCCTCTCACTACACACAGACCAACTGAGGAGGTTCAGTAACAGGAATGGAAAAATTCTGCATATGGTCCACGTGGCTTATGTGAAGTGTGTTTGTTCAAGGTGAAATATAAGCAGAGAAGCAGAACACCATACTCTTGAAATATAGATGAATGTTTCTCTGTGATGAAGACAACTATGGTATAAGGTATTCAGCAAAAATGACTAGTTTAGAAGCAGTTTGAGATATGCACTAGGGATGGATTGCAAGGCTGGATTGCTCAGGCTGCTCAGGGAGGTTTTGCAGGCTCCGTCCTTGCAGGTTTTCAAGACTCAACTGAACAGCCTGGTCTGATCTCACAGCTGGTCCTGCTTTGAGCAGGGGTGCACTAGAGACCTCTTGAGGTCCCTTCATACTTGAATGGTCATATGACACCATCTCTGCCTCCAGCTTGTCTAGTCACTTTTTTCCTAACCTTGTGCATAAAATGAGGCTCATTACTATTCCTTGTCATGTATTATACTGTTGTATACTATGTAGGATTTAATAATGAAAATATTGAAATTGAAAGGAATGTTAAGGGAAGAATAAATATAAATAAAATATATGCAAATATTAATTTTTTTCTAGAAAACTGTTTTGTTTCAACTTCTTATGGATATTTGTGCCATGGATACTTGTGGAACATAAGTTTCAAAACTTTGTATTCACATGTGTGAATGGAAAACTAATTCTGCTCCTGTAAGCAAAGAATATTTAATCTTGTTCTTATTGCTGTGGCTTAACCACTAATACCCTTCCAACAGGTGAAAAAACAGTATCATATGGCTTGTCTCCTGAGGACTACTTGTTCCAATTACTTAACTCAAAGCTCTCTGGATGCTGAAAGATATATTGATGAAACTACCTTATCCAGGGAAATCTTATTCTCCTTGCAGATATTCCAGGAGCAGAAAGAGTGGCTAAATTTATCAGATGAATTATTCATTGTGAGTTATTATGAACACTAATTATTATTATTATTATTATTACTATTTCCATTGTTCCTATGCCACAATTTTCACTGCTGGATGTCAGGTCCATATATTTTGTGGTGCACTGATTAAAGAGATAATTAAGTTCCTTTTCCTGAAAAAATCTTCCCATTCCCTAAAAATAGTTACTTTCATCAAGTCATGTTAGAAGCACTGCGACTGCTGATAATACACTGTCAAAGAAGACAGAAAGGAAAAAAATTATTTCCTTGAAGATCCTTCCTCACTGAGTAGCATAAGATATTAAACAAGTTTCTATATGTTGGATTAAGGAAGGAAAAAGTAATTTTGGGGAACACAAAAAAGCAGGCAGTTTCCAAGGTGATGACCAGAGAACACTAATAGTTTATCAGTTTTTAAGAGTCATGAGAAAAAAAAAAAAACCTACAACAGCAATCCCCCCCCCAATCCCTTAGGATTCTTGGAAGTTTGAAGGTAATGTTTGACTCTGTCTTTACATGAATTACTTGAGCTTGAAAACAGAGACTCATATTAGTGGCTCTGTGACAGCAAAAAAAATAATATTAGATTAGTTGGAGGTATTTCAATAACCTTACAGTATTGATTAGACAGGATACAAAGCTGAATAGAGACTTATTTGGGTCAAAACATTGTAATCTTGTTTTTACTGGGAAAGGAGCAGAATGCAGATGAACAGCGTAGAAATTTTTCAGTCAGACATATATTTACCTTCTACTAGCCAAAGAAGAGGGTTTTTTCTTCATTTAAGAGTTTTAATTTTTTAATTGACTTAATATTTTACATGAAACATATATGTCCTCTTGTTCCTGCCTTCTTTGCTGAAGTTAACTTGACTGCTCTGTATTACTCTAATTTAGCTACCTCCAGTATGTGAATTTAGTTGACTTGTGTGATGATTGAACATTTTTTTCATGTGTAGTTCTACCGTCTTGCAGCCTTAGTCACCCAACATTTATTTAGTGTATCTATATTACTTCAAAACATGTTCTGATAAATCCCACGGCATTTCTGTGCAAGGTGTCAGGCTCCAATATAATAAACCGAATAACCGAGCCAGAGACATGAGTCCATCAGCCAGCTGTCCCAGGGGAGCCTCCAGCCTCATTGGATGGTGGGACACCCATAATGAGTCCATGGGAGATGCTATCATCAATCTCCTTTTGGACTGAAAAGGCTCACTTTCTAGGGGTGTGAGACCCACTATGGGATGCAGGGAAAGAGCATTTCAGGATTACACAAGAAATTATGGGATGGTTGGGAGGAACCAAACATAGGGAAAGAATGGGATCAAGGTGGAACAAACATGTGAAAGGGAGGGATAATAGTAAAAAGCATTGGTCACATGCAAACCTTCCAAACAAGTGGCTGGTCAGGCCATGCCCTGCACCTGATCAGTGTAGTTTGTCCTGTATTCTCATTGAACTACATTTCCAATTCTTTCCTGCATGAGGGAACTCTGTTCAGTATGCATCTGTGTATGGAGGTCTGCATGCCAGCAACTAAAGTCAGACCAGGAGGTCAGTCTGTGTGTTTGTCTGTCTGTCTGTCTGTCTGTGGTGCTAGCAACTAGAGAGGCCAATGAGCCTGCATGTTGAGTTGGTGTGTGTGTGCCAGCGTGTGATTGCTGGTGAAAATCAAGCTGGACTAGCTGGCAAGTAGAATAAGGGGTTTGGGAGCCAAGTATTGGAGCAACCATGTCTGGGCCAGAGACTAGAGAGACAAAAGGATTCGCAAGTTGGCTACTGGAGACACCAGGAGGTCCGAGTCAGCTAATGGGGAGACCATGGAGATAGGACATCATCTACTGGTAAGGCCATAGGTCTGGTCCAGCTACTGGCAAGACTCTTTTGAAAATGTGTGTCCCCATGTGTGTGAGGAGATGAGAGGATCCAGGTACAGACTGGGTGACTGTAGCGGTCTATAGTGCATAGGAGTGCGTGTATGTCTGTGTGTGCACGTGTGTGTGTGCAGGTCTGAGTTCTAGCAACAGGAGAGGGGCTGTGGACTTCCGTGGCTAGCATGCCCAGATGCCAGCAACTGAGGAGACAATGGGGATCCAGAAGCCAGCTACTGGATACAGCTACTGAGGACTGAGTAAGTTTTCTGACTGGGGAAAGACCTTAGAGTGTTTTGGAGTCAATAGCAGAAGCAGGAAGGGAAGGGACTCTTCCATCCTGCATTAATAAAATACTTTTTTCCTCATCCCATGGCTGTGTTACAATGGCTGAAGCTTGCCTGCTTTACTCCTCCACCACAAAGAGGACAGTGAGAACACATCAAAGCATGGTGTGTGTGATAAAGGCAGAATTCCTCTTAATCCCCATGGTGGCTATTTTGTGACATGAGAACTACAATTTTATTTTCTTAGTTGAAAAGCTATTATTACTTAATAGTTCTATTATAAAAGCACCTGCAGGCCCTGCTTTAGGATTGGAGACTGTCTGTGATAAGCATTGCCTTCGGAGACAGACACATTTAGTTCCTGCCTTAAGAGACTGGTCAATGGACAGGCTGGCAGCTGAAGAAAGCTATTACTGATCCCAAAATTACTTAACCCCTTTTCAAACAATTCAGTTTTGCCTTTAAGCACACAGAAGCAAAAAGTTTGTCTCTAGGTATGATGAAACTCAAATCCTGGCTAGATCTTTAAGTAATCTAAATACTTATGTATATGTATTTATATTTAATGGTTTTGTTTCTGCATTTGCTATCCTGTAAAATAATGTGGAAAAGGAGGACCTGATTATGTTTCATTATACACTAATCCATTTTCATTTAAGGATTCTAACATTTATTTTCGATAATATAGCTCACGATTTGCAAATATAATAAATATATATTGCTTTCTAAAGTCAGTCAACATATTTGATGATGAAATACCTGACATTATGTTTTTCAAATTTTCACACTAATGTGCTACCATTTACTGTAAAAATGACACTTAAAATGGAATACTATAGTCATTTTATCATTGCTAGTTAGAGATGTTAGAAAAAAGGACCAAAGGGCAGGGGAGAAAACAGGTTTTGTGGTGAAAAGGGTGAGCCAACGGCATGATGCACAGCTAAGTGGGAAGCCTGTGCAGATTCTGGAAGTACTCTGAATCAAAGGCCATAGGATGGGGGAAGCAACATATGCTTATGCAGGTGAACAGGCAGAGCTTGCAGCATGTGAAAACATCTTCTTGATATAGCTAAGAAATCTCATTAACAATCTCTCAACCGCAGGGCTGTGAAAAGAGGAGCTACAATAATCACTGATGGGAAACCTCAGGGAAAAGAAAGCAGATGAAAAAATTAGTCTAGAGTGAGAAGTCAGATGACCCATTTAGTTGATAGTGGTTTAGCCTGCTCTCTTAAATAAATGGAACAGAAGCAATAATTCATCATTGTTCTACTTCCATGTCTGTCTTGTGAACCCTGCATGTATTAGAGCTCTCTGACTCTCTCCTGCATGATTACAGACATGATTATTTCATGCATGAGTTGATAAATTTTTGTTTTAACTCATGCAATATCCTTTGCTGTATCAATGTTGCCATTAAAAATGCTCTTCACTGCATAAAGTAAATGGCTTAAACTTGATCATTCTATAATTAACACCTAAATGTATACAGGTATAAGTGCATCAAACAGAGCTATGTAGCAATGATGCCATTCACACCAGCTGTCTAAACCGTATGGGAATTTTCTAATTTAGTTCCTTTTTGCAAAATGCATGTTCAGGCAAATCAAATAATTCTATGAAAACTCATCAGTTTTAAGAAAAAAAAACATTGGAATATGTTTCTTAGCTCCATTGTAAACATCTTTTGTATACTAAGACATTCTTTTTCACACTAAGCTCATAACAAGATAAACAGAAGACCCAGGCAAAAGGGTCTTTCCTCTCAGTCTCTGAAGAGGGACCTGAAAAGGATACAGAATGTATCCCAGTTAAGTCTTATGCATTTTTCTTTTATACTTTGAAAGTTTTCTTTATCACCATGATGAAGAACAGGAATATTTTTTGAAATATGGAAATTTCATGGGTGGGAAAATGATTCTCCATTCACTTCCAAATCATCTGAGTATTAAGATTTGCTACAAGTGAAAGGTAGCCTGCTACAGCATGATTTCAGTCTTGAAACTATGTCCGTCAACACCACAGCAACCATTTATCCTTACCATGGTAATACCTTGTAGAAATGGCATGGAGAAGAAGCAGATGAAAGAACAGATATTTTCATATAGGATCAACATTCATTTTTTAAACTGAGGAAAATAATCATAATCTGCTGTGATACAGAAGAGCTAGAATATTTAGCATAACTGATCAGGGAATTAAATTTTCTAAAGATTTTCTTTGTTCTTAATGAGATGTTGCAGGTAGAGCGCTTCTTTAAAAATAATATAGCTACATCAGGAATAAAAATATGTACACATTCTCTAACTGTTCAGTATTTTCTCTATACAAAACAGATACCACTAAACCACACATACACACAAACCTAGTCTCCCTTCCTCCTTCCCTCCCTTCCTCCTTCCTTCCTTCCTCCTTCTCTTTTTGATTCCTAATGCTGTTGCTTAAGGTATATGTTGGCTGAATGATATACTTTGGTCCATACTGGATTCCTGGTTGACTTTCAAGAGAAACAGCTTGTTTTCATCGTTATCTTTCTGTGGGATGTGGAATGTTTTCCTAGCTTCTTTTTACTGAAGTAATAAGAACCGACTGGGGAAAATGAGGTGAAAAAGGTGATGCTAATACTCTCCTGATGATAAATGGACTGCCCAGTTATGAAACAATAAAACAACAAGAAACTAAGGTAGGGGAAAGCTATTTGCTGTTCATCTTCAAGTGTTAGGCGTGTCTCTTTCTAAAGAACACAAACATGAATTTACATCACACAGATGGAATTCTGAATAAGTAGAAATTTCCCTGAAAGAATTTAGTAATGTAGCGCTAAGACCTCTAGATAGTTTTTTTTGGGGGGTTGTGGTGTCCACATATCTGCTTCATATCTATTTGGGTTTTTTTCAGAGATAAACATAACTACATGAATTAAGTCCAAATCATGTTGTTCAACTAGATTTAGTAAAGAAAGGTTACTTGCTTTTGATTCCAATGAAGGAAAAATTAGTGAAAAACTAGTACTAGGGAAAAACCATGGGTTAACTGTTCATTTGTGTTCATAAGGCGAGGATGAAAATCAACTCAGAACCTAAAAGATTTGATGAATATTTATTCTTTAGTCCAAAAAAGAAAGAAATTAATTCCCTTCCTAGTTCCCTGCCCTTTTCCCTTCCCCCCATTATACAAATGGAACTTTTTTATTTTACCACTATATGAATCTGAGCAGCAAAAGGTTTCATGTTTATTTTTATTTTTAGCTGAATTATTTCAGATATCTGGTTTACTGCAGACTTTCACTGACAGTTGACACAGCAGAGAACACAACAGCTTGTTATATGGATGCAGGAATGAGTGTCCAGCTGTTATTGAAATGGCTTTTCCACCAGAGAAAATACACTGTTGAATGACATCCTTTGGTATCATGTCTGAACAAGGATAAAAAGAAAATGGAATGCATTCTAATCTTGGTTGCCCAGTATACATTTCAAAACATGTTGCTATACAGACATAGATGGAATGATTTCACACGTAAAATGATGTAGCTGAGACTTGATTTTTGTTCAAACCAACAACTGACACGTTAAACAGAATTTGCAGGCTAACATTCAATTAAAAATCGACTGAATGTGTGAGAAGAAAAGACTGCTTTTATTTTAAACCTTTTCTTGGCACAAAATCTAAGACAATTCATTTGTTCCACACAGTGATATGGACAGACTAAAGACAATATATATAATGCCATGACTCAAATGAAGGAACATGACAATAAATACTTGTTTTGAATAACACTTACAGAATATAGCAGCCATTCTCAAATTCTCATAGTTCATTGCTGCAATGATCTAAGGGCCAGTATTTTAAAGATATCATCCTGATTATTTTTCACTTGAAACATACAATAAGAGATATATTAGACAACTCTATAGAAATATTTCAGCATATCCTTGACACTTTTTTGAATAAGACAGATTTTGTATAGGGAAAGTTTTGAAATTTCAGTGCTGAAAAAGGAAAAATATTTTTCATTATTTATGTCCTTTTCTTGACTAAAAAGAAATCCCTAGAACAAGTTTAACTGCTCACTGTTTAACAGAGCACTAGATGGGGCAGTTAAAAAACTTTTGGGGGGGCTAAGAGAACTTTTTTATGAATTCTGGTGGAGGTTCTGAAATGGTCCCATTGTGGAACATCTTAACATTATGTAGACATCATTCTATGAATTGTCAGGGGTGTGTGATGTTTCTCCAAGATCCACAGCAAGAGACTGATGGCTGCCCTTCAAGAAGGGATAGCAAAAATGCAAGGAAGCACTACTACAGAAAAGGAGATGCTTTGAAGAAATAGTACGTTGTCAAAATCAGAATAATAGGCAGGAGAAAGGAACATCAAAATAGACTTTCACCTTTTTGGACTACGGAACTAGCACGGAAAAGGGAGAAGTTTGGAGAATAAAATATTTTTTAAGTGTAAAGAATGCTAAGAAGAAAGAGGCAACACATTCTTCAACATGTCTTGTATTTGTTTCCTAGCTGGCAAATTCCTGAGCTATCTACTGTAAAAAGTGTTTTCTTTCTTGAACCTGTGCATACTTGTTTGCTTCCATTATCAGACATCCCTGAAGACATGACTTGTAAACACAGAAAGCCTACAAGATTGGATCGCTAGAAAAGTTTGTAATTAAGCTACAATGAAGCCAAAGGATGAATTTATGAGCAAGTAGGAGGATTAAAACTAATCCCTAGGTTTAAGGCAGTGAAAAGTTCCTGAAAAACCATAAAAGACAGCCTCCTGAGATCAGAGGGCCTAGTGCAGTAAGAAGCAAATAGTGCAGAAGTATTTTTCTTTTTATATATTTGACTTGTTATGCCATTTTACTAATTCTGTTTGGGACAGTGTTCATGCGCTCCCAAAGTCCTGAATCAGTTAAGAGATGTTTGATTATGCTACGTTCAGTGAAGCTCCTCAAATTTGTTGACTATTCACTTAATGAGGGATGCCAGGCACTTAAAGAGCCTACACTAGGATTGGCCATAGATTGTTTGAATGAAAAGAGTATTAATCCTTTGCATAAAGTTAATCTAAATAAAATTATGACTGACGTTTGAATGGATAAGCAATGTGATGGTCAGTAAATACTTCTAAGGATTCTTAGGTACAAAAGCTAGTCAGTTATGAATTATTTAAATACAGATTATATGCTTATGAGAGGACAATATACTCCCAAAACAACAGTTATCTCCACTTCTGATTTTGGCAAACATTGAATTGAGAAAAAACTAAGTGCTAGAGAATAAAGATGTTCTCATGATCTGCATTAGTTGATTTCCTTTCAGTTTATCTTTATTTTTAAAATCTCTAACCCATAGCTCTGAATAAAACATTGTAGGCTATTTGTGAACATAACCATAAAACAATACTGGTTTGCTTCAATCCCATTTTAACATAGCAAAACTAGCTGAGTCTTTGGTGGCGTATTCTAAATAAGGAATTATAGTGCCACCCAAGAACAAGTGAGTATTTAATTTCAAAACTGTAAGCACGTCATCCTTCTTTAATATAATTTCCCCCTGGAAGTAAAACTTTGAGAAACAGATTATGTTAAACCTGAGGACATAAACAGCCTGTGAATTTTATCGAGACAGGCTGTAAACATCTTCAGTTTCTACTCATGTCAGTAGGAGCTGCCAGAGCTCAATGATTTTTGGGATCAAATTTTGAATAGAACCATCATCAAAATAGCGATTTTTCCATTTGGACAGCAGAAAACAGAAATAAAGTGTTCAAGCTATGCTGGAGATACCAAAGCATCTCCTATAAGTATTATTAATTTCAAATTACAATCATTTCTGAATACATAAACCAAGTTCAGGTAGCCCATAATCTGTTTGGATACTAGATAAGGAAATGAAAAATTCTTTATCTGTCCTTGTTCTTTACAGATACCTAGCTACAAGATCTCAAAGAGAATCTGTCACTAGCACTAGCTGTAGCAGACTTTATGAAATCACAGGAGAAAAAGAAAATTTAGGTCTAGACAGATGAGAGTAGGCTGACTATGCTAAACTATTTTGTAGTAGTAAAGTGAGGAACACAAAAGATGTGGAAAACACACCGAGAAGTTAATTTATGTAGGGAAAATGCTCTAAAGTGATGCATTGTCTACAAAATGAGGCTGCAGTCATAACTGCTTTTATAAAACAAAACAAAACATTCCTGTAAGAGATGCTACCAATGCGTTTGTAATACCTTAAAAAGCCATTTCACTATTTGTTGTGCATATTATATATGAAATAATTATATACATGCATCCTTAACCTAATGCTGTTTTTGTCTACAGCGTGTGCTCATGGTAGTTGTCATATGAGGATGGAATGAATATTGATGGATATTTTAGTCAATTGGCTATAAATCTATGTAACAAGTAATTAAAAGGACATAACTTCTATGGAAACACTCCTGAAAGACTGCATGAGGGAAAAAAAGTATGTAGGGTAGATACCTCTCTTGTACCACAGACATCTGCTCTTTAAAATGCATATTTTGTTCCTCCCAATTTGCATCACTAATACTAAGTTAACTGAAATCTGAGATCAGGAGATTCTGATATTTCTTGGACTTTTCTAAACCTGCATACAATTATATTTCTTCATTTGAGTAGGCACACTGACACAAATATCCCTAATCATGGAGGAATACAGTACTGTGTTAAAACTATTGTCAAGGCAAATAATTTGTTCTTCATTTCTGAATATCAGAACACAAAACGGTTATAATTTCCAAGGTAGTAACTCTGAATGTCTGTTTGCCAGGCAGTGGAAACATTACGTTAAATGGGGAGTCAAGCAAGACCACAGATCTTTTTTTTTAGTATGCAAGACATTTTTTCCTAATGGTTGGATCAACAGAAATGTCCAAATATTTATTTTTTAATTACTTGCAGTTTAGGGGTAAGTACACTGAGCTGTTTCAAAGTGATTTCTCCCTCTCTTAAACTGCATACAATCCTCTGTTAAGTATGTTGATTTTGATTTTTATTTGCATGAAAGAAAAACAATTATTTGACATAATTACTGGCATGCTGTTGACAATTTGTCATTTGATTCATCCATGGTTAATATTTTCAAGGGCAATTGTTGTGATATTTTTAACATCCTTGTATAACAGTAAATAGTGATTTTTTCTTTTTTTTTTCTCCTTTTTTTCCTTTTTTTCCTTTTCCTTTTCCTTTCCCTGTCTTTTTATGATGAATGTTTCAAAGTTCTGTGCAAGTAGTTTGTGCATTCATTTACTGTCTTCTCCATTCACCCTAATAGTACTGCAGAAATGTTACACACTCCAAACCAAAAAAAAAAAGGAAGCAACTGACTGTAAAACAAGCTATATTCAAATTTAATTTAGCAGTGGCAATTGTAATTAGTTTGAACAGTTGAAACACTTCCAAATTTTTGCACATAAAAGCTCAGATGAAAATGGAAGGTCTGCAATTCATGCTACTGAATCGTCTGCTATGGCGTAGTTTAGACTGCAAAAAAGAAGCATCTGCTCTTATTCCCTGAATTCACTTTAAATATGGGAATTAAAATGTTTCCACAACCTAAATGGTAAATAGTATGTTTCCAATGTGCTTGTATGTCCTTTTTCTCAAAACTCTAACCTTAGGAAAAACTACCACTGATTTAACGATTCACAGATTTTGTCTGAATTGGTAACTAAGCTCTTCAGGAGCTAGTACACTAATTACTAAGAAAAGAAACACTTCAAAGAAGAGTTTAGATATTTGTGAATTTCTGCCACAATGCTGTTTTCAGTACAGGCAATGAAATGTTCTTAAGGATAGCTATACTGTAGGTGATGTTTTATCATTAACAACTGTTTAAGCATTACAAATTTCTATGAAAATACAAATTCTGATCCTGAAAGGTGCTGGACACCCTCAAGTGCTATTACATTAAATGAGAGTCAAGAGCTTGAAGTACCTCACAGAAGATGCTTGGAATATCGATTCAGGCCCACTATAAGTTAAAACTTAAAATTCATTCAAAACTTAATGTGGGAGTATACCAACAGATGTCATTTTCTCTAAGTACAAGCCTTTCGAGCAAAACAGTCAAGGCTGTAATAGATAGTACCATGATGATTTTCAAGCACTAGACATTTCCATTAAGCACAACAAAAAGCCATGCATTTAAAATTCTCAGAGAATCTATGAAAGCAGGTTAGCCGTGTCCTGATTTTTCTTTCTTAGTGAATAAGATGTTATTCTGCATTTTTAAGTTCTCCAGCATAAAGTATTAGATATGGTTATTGCTGTATTAAAGATTACATACACGTGTCATTAAAAGACACTATTTTTACACTACTGCGTGATGCAAGAAAGGTGGAAAAAATTAAAGCTCATCATTCCTTCTGAAGAAAACTTCACTAACTTTCTACTTAACATGAACTAAAAGAACTATTTGTCAAATGCTGTTAAAAGATCAATTTATTTCCTCGTTCTTTTCAAGTGTAAATTTGAACTGCATCCATATGAAGTTTAACCAAGTTAAATGATTGAACTGTGAGTCTCTGTGTATGTAAGCAATAAACTTCATTTAAACCAGCCTTGAATTTCTAGACTGAATTTGAGTCATTTGTTCTTATTAGTATTTCCTGCACAAAGTAGAAAACATCACTTAAGGAGAAATGAATTGTTTTAGGAATTGTTTTAACTGCCACTCTTCTGCTGTTCTGTGGAGAAAGATGTTCCAGCTTTTTCTCATTAACTGCATCTCCTATACCCGGCCTTTTCAGCAGACGCAGACTATCCATTACATGTTATTTCCAAGTGTACTTGGGCATGACACAGCAGACTAGGGAAGCACAGTTTGCATTTCTTGGAGGACTGTCTTCCTCCAAAGACAGTCATTATCTATGTACAACATCCTACATATGAATCTGAGAAGTTGGAAGAGATTCTGAAAAGCCTGGCTTTTAAGTTTTCAGCCAAATTGGGGTGATTTGCCTTCTGATGTACCTCACCTTTTCACTCAGGAAATTGCTAAATTATCATCTCTGTCATACAATGCAGTACTTCTGAAGAGGAAATACTTACACTTCTAATAAACCAGATGGCACCAAATGATACAGTCCCCAGAAAAGGATGTCTAAAGAGCCTTACAAAATTTTCTTAACCAGCCTATTCTCTTGCCTTGACTTAAAAATACAAAATATAGCTGGCTGTATATATATCTTTTATCATTTTATGGAAAGAATAAATTTTTTAAAAATTATTTCCATTCCATATTCTGATAAAACTGAGACCATTTCAGGCTGAAAACATGTCCAGTACCGGTTGTTAGAGTATTCAGATGGGGTATAAGAAATCTATTTCTGTCTTTTTTTACATATAAGGATGAACAAGGAGAAGAACCTGCCATTTCTTGAATGTTTGTCTTGCTTGCTGTCCTGGCTGGTTTAGAGATGAGAGTGAACAGGGAAGAATTTTTCTTTATTATGACCAGAAATTTCATTCAGGGCAATGGAAAGAGTTACATTTCCTTAAGAAGTTCTGCTCTCAGCAAAAGGCTATTTTCTAAACTAAAAGTAGCAGGTTGAAAAAAAATTGAAAAATTGAAAAAACCCAACACTATGCTAACTCAATATACTTAGTATAGTTCATTCCAAAAAAAGGAAACATCACCCAGAAAAATATGTTTGTTGGTTCTGCTTTTTCCCCCTAATTCTAGATTCGAAATTATGTATCTATCTTCGGGGGAGGGGGGATGGGAAAAGAGCTTCTGAAATATTTTTCGCTCTACTTTTGTCTTACCTGCAAATTTAAAACATAGAACTTCTATACTTAGAAGAATGCTTGGAGGTGAGAGAACTGATGAAAACTTATACTGCATGTCTCTCTTTGAAGAGTAAGCTCTGTGGGCATCTCTTCAAACACCAAGAACCAGTGCAGGTTCTTTTCCTCTACAAAAAATCATTCTTTCTTAGCATGCTGTCTTCTGTGAATAGTCTTCTGATGTTCAGTAACTGCTATATACCATAGTAATGGACATTTTATACAGTTTCAAAATCTTGTGGCTTTGAATCATTTTCCATCCTTATCTTCTACACCCTTTTAATCTACTTCTGCTGTGAACTCATTGATATGTGGGACAGTAACTGCTGCATGAAGGTCGCAGACAGAAGGCACACTTGAACACCCAGCACATTGTTGAATTCTGGATGCAACTTTGCTCTAATACACTTATTATGACAATGAATGTCATACCTGAAATAACAGAAAGAAATCACAGTTTACAAACAACAAGGTTTTTAGGACAGAGAAAAGCTGGGAGATCGTGAGACCCTTAAAGTAAGAAGTCACCATTCCTGACATTCTTCTGGCAGAATGAATCAGACATTCAGGGACAAGCTCAGGAGAAAGAATTTAATCTCAGAGTATCACATGGAGTGCCTGAATTCTGTAACTGAGTGATAGAGATGTATCTCTCTAGTCAGACCACTTCATGTGGTGTATAAGCCTGGAAATACCTCGTTGCTGTTTTTGTTGTTGTAACTATTTATTGCTGTATTCTATGAGTGTTTTTTTTTCTTGTTATGTCCCTTCTATTTTTAGACTTGTTTGTGAATCTGAAGAATTTGATGATGCTACCAGCAACTCTTTAGATTGTATCATGAAGGATTCTTCAATCTGCTTAGCTTAAAAGTAACAATCTAACAAGAAAGAACTAAAAACTCCTTTATAGAGAGTGTCTTTTTCAAGCCTGCAAGTGCACAGAAAATATATAATGACAATAGATGAGTATTAAGTATGGCATCCTAAAATTGCCATGGCATCCATTCACCAGGTGGAAGGAGTGAACAAAAGTCTGACACCCACCTACTGTGAGTCATGACCATTTTAATGTTAGCTAAATTTTGTGATGCCATCATCCTAACCCAGTTCAGGCAACTTTATTGTGGAATAACCTCGATTTCCACCGATTGATTACTTCAACAAAAACATATGTGTTAACAATACAATCAGACACATCTATCTCTATCCGAAGTCTTTCAAAGGCCTTTGTTTGAAACCTCTCAAGAGGCTCTCTTACAAGAATAAAACTTATTATTCATTTATATTGGCTGTAATTCCTCCTTACAAGTCCTTTTCTTCTGTTTATATCTAGTTTTCCAACCAACGTTTGAGGTACCCAGTATGAGCTTCACCTCTTTCAGATCTGTCCCTATGAGGAGGCTAAAGTAGGAATCTGTGAAACTTGCTTGAGGCAAGTTAAATCTTTGAGTAATCTTCTAGCTAAACAGGCACCAGCAAAATCAGCAGAGAGGAGCAGGAGGGTGATAACCCTGGATTGATCAAGTCAGCTAAGAGGTTGTTAGTACATACTGTGACTATTTGGAGCTGAGGAATATAAAGAAGCTCTGTGGCACCAAAGAGAATGAATTGGAGTATTTATTTACATCTTCCATATAGAACATGCATCGGGCTCTTTCCACTAAGATGAGTTACTTGGTGATAATCAACAAGGAGTCAAACTTCTATTCCTCACAACGTCTCCCTCTGTTAACAGGCAAAAAATCAGTATTCTGAACCTGTCATCAATTATTTGCACATTTCTGATATACATCTACCATACAACAAAACCAGCAGACCATTGTTCATATTGAATAAGTTACTTTTTTATGGATACAAATTCTCAATCTGATGAATAATCAAGTTATGTGATTAGTGTGTAAGCCTCATCTCCAATGACTGACACTATTGGAAGCTACAAGAAGCTTGTAGCATTTTAAATTAACATTTATTTTGTGGTATTTATTGCATTACAAATTAGAGGGAGAAATTTAAATCTAATGTTTATAAGCAGTTTTCTGGAAGTAGCTTTCTTTCTTTTCTGCTTTTGCTTTCCTACTTTCCCATCTTTCTTACCAGGCAATGCTGATGTCTTCTCAGTAGACTATTTTCCCTGTAGTAGTACTACAGACATGTTTACAGAAGATATACAGTTTAAGACAGCCATATTATTCCTGATTTCTTAAAAACTTGTATTTTTCAAATTCTACTTTACTAAATATCTGTAGCAATATATCCGATGATAAATTGTTTCCTAGTACTAGTTTTTTAAGACTATACTTTGGATTTGTGATGGATAGTACATCTGCCATCTTTTCTAACATTACTAAGAAGTGTTACAGATTAGCAAAATTTTGCTTCATGTGCATAAATTAGAAACTTGCATCAGACAAACTGGCCTAATGTAGAAACAGATACCAGACTGGCAACAAGAAAGTTAAAAAGAACTAGATCAATCTGCAATGTTGACAGAGTATATTGGTAAATTCATGTCATCAGGTGAGACACCTGGCAATGAACTGTGAATGATAGCATGAAGTAATTTAAAAATATCTGAGAGTTTGGTAAAACACCGTCTGCACATGTTGTCATTGCTATATTAGCTGCAGTCAACCCAGCAACAGAAATTAGCATACCTGCTTATCTTGCAGCAAAGCTCTCTTGAAATTCTATCACCACAAAAAGCATGTCAGTCATGTTAACAACATTGTTCAAGGCTTTAGCTAAATTAGTATAAATCAATATTAGTAAAAATGACTTGAGTTTTCCAGAGTGTGAGTACTCATTAATTTGAATGGGGATCAATGACTCTGCAGAATATCTTGAAACTAGATTTTGTGTACATACACAAAGTTTAGGGGCCTGTTTGAATAACTCAGGTTTGAACATATTGCACTGAAGAACTTTGTTCCGCTCTACCAGTCATTGCATTCTGTTTCGAAGAGTATCTCAGAAAGTTAAAATGGATTGAACAACACGTTCTGTGACAGTAAGGAAAAATACATCTCAGAGACTGTTGCACATAATGGTAATAAAATCTTAACAAGGCCATCACTCTAATATATCTGGCTTTGAAGAAATTATGTTTATAAATTTGCCATATATTATATATTAATAAATGTTATACATTAATGTTAGAATCAAAAATCTGAATGTGTATTTGTCATTCATGTCTGTCCTGGGTTACTGCATTTGAATCAGTCCTTGTCAAGAAAAAAAAAAAAAAGAAAAACAGTCCTGTAAATATATTGAAAATTTATAGTCTTCAGTGTTAATTCTCCTTCTACATACACCTTAAAATAAGCTGCTGCTTTATCATGTGCCGGGTTTGATTTATGGCATTCAAAGTAAATACAGGAATAAAAGACATGAATACTTGTTATTTCATAGTAAATTATAGGCTTTCACAAGCTTGTATTTTATAGCTTGATGCTAAGGAATATAAATATAAAGCACACTATAAAGGCTTTGCCAGTGATCACCCAAAGGACTTACAAAGACTGTTCCTAACAACTGTCGGATCTTTAACTAAAGGTCAAATAAAATAATAGTGTAAGCCATGTGGAGACCTTCAAGTTGTCATGTAACAGGAGATTACTTTTTGGGGATTTCTCTGTTGACAATAACAAAATGGCATGAATGTATATATATACATACATATATATTGCTATGTAAGATGACATCAAGAGGGATATGGGAAATACCATTGAGTAGGATAAGGAGAAGAATCTCAGGGAAATTCTGGTGATAAGGACCTCTCTAACACTTCAGAGGAAAGCTGGTTGCAATTCTTCTAATATTTTTTCCCAGAAAATCTAGGTTGGCTAAAAGTACATATGTGAGGCTTTTGACAAGTATAGGATTTCCAGCAAGAAACACACAGAAGGAAAATCACTCCTGGACAGCCAATAAATCAGACACTCGGAAACTCTGTGGCTTTTAGGACATCAAATTTCAAATTCATAACAGTACACACTAACAAACTGAACCTCTTTCTCTTTCATTTCAAATAAATGTCCCGTTGGTTAATCGATAGAAAATGTTTGACTTTGTTAAAACTGTTTAATTGAGTATGAAACGGCTCAGAGGAGAGGTCAGCTACAGCAGGTTGCTCAGGGTTGTAACCAGCTGGGTTTTAAGTATCTCCAAGCATGAAGACTCCACAACATCTCTGGACAACCTATTTTCAACCACCTTCACAAGTAAATATGTTCTCTTATGTTTAAGCAGTTTCTTGTATGTCAATTTGTGCCTGTTGCCTCTTGTTCCTTTCATTGACATCACGGAGAAGAATGGTCCATCTTCTTTACTCACCCCGTCAGAGATTTATACGCATTGACGAGATCTACCTGTGCCTTCTCTTCTCCAGGCTCCTGCTCTCTCAGCCCCTTCTTGTATGACAGATGCTCCAGTCCCTTCATCATCTTTGCGGCCCTGTGCTGGACTTGCTATAATAAGTCCATGTCTCTCCTGTACTAGAGTGCCCATGACTGTACCCAGCACTCCTGATGTGCCTTACCAGTGCTGAGCAGATGGGAAGGATTGCCTCACTTGACCTGCTGGCAATGTTCTGCCTAAGGCAGGAATTTTTTCTTGATGAAGAATACAGAAAAGGTCTAAATCAAAATATTTTGCTGGATGGGTAAATTTTCCCATAAACACATTCGAAGTGAGGAGGTAGGATGAAGGGGGAAAAAGGAAGAAGTGAAAAGCAGCCAAATGAATACTCTTTTGAGCATCTAGATTCAGTCAAGGGATCTGCAGCTTTAAATACTATATGGTTTGCAGGTATTATGGATCACACATGAATTAATACTAGGCAGGATACCAGTAGTGTATGTATTTGATTTGCTGATTTTTTGATTTACTGTTCCTGCTATAGAGAAGAAGGTGGTAAGATTTGCTATTGTTACTGTAGGCCAAAAAAAGCTTTTGGAAAATGCATCTTTTATGGGCTTCAGGAATTTCCTTTTTTTACCTGTTACTCATGAGTTGTCTTTAAGAATACTTGTATGTAAAAGGAAACACATTGGTTTGGAAGTATGCACACTATAAGCTTTTAAATGTCTGGCAATGTTGCTATGCCCCAATTCCCTGTCCCTACTCTTTCAAGATCTGTGGCTGAACAGAAACGCTCACTTGTCTCAGTTTTGAGGTGACCATGTGATGCACATAAATTGTGACTTTCAGGAAGTTTCCTAAAAGTCATCTACTTGAATTTATGTCTTTGGAGGTGACTAAGTTAGCTGGAGCATACTCTTAGATCTTTCCTGAAATGACTCAACCAATTGTACTCATAAGCGCTATTGTTTCCCCTACATGCTTGGCCCATTGTGGCATTAATGCAAAACATACTCCGTGATTACCCACTTGGCAATGCTGGAGTCCAATCTTCATCACTGAAGTGATGACCAGAGTTATTTTCTCTAATTTTCTAAAGTAATAGGGCAATATTATAGTAGATTACCATGAGCTGCTATGTCTAAGGAGAAAAGTGGTTTTCAATTAACATGACCTGGGCTGAGTAAACAGGAAGTAAGTCATACATTGACTATAACTATGAACATAACCCATACTGTTACTATATAGTCTAAATATGGATAGCTTCTTACATGGTATAGTCAGTTACATCTTTACCAAGTGAGTAGATCTCGCTTATTTGAAGTGTAATGAGCATTCCCCTTGCACTCTTACACTGACTATTTTCACACATTTGCAATGTGAGCAGGAATAGGCAGACTCCACAAAAGAGCTGCTCCTGTTGGCTTCATGACCTGTGGGCTGTTGGCTTATGTGGGACTTGTGGGAGGTACAACAGCTAGCTAAGCAGGAAGGGAATCAGTCTCCTCCAGGGTGGCTCCTGGAAGTGTTCAACCAATGCTGGACAACCCCAAAAATAGTTAGGAAGTTATTTCTCTATTTTGTAACAGAACCAAGAGACATTAAAGGAGATTGGGAATCCTTTGTGCTAGGCATCATGCAGCACATAATAAAAACAATCTCTTCCCTTATTTCAAAAGACTGGAAAAAGAATTATGTTCCATTTTAATGATGAAAAGTTGAGGTTCGGACTTGCTAAAAGCAATGAAGATTTTTGCAGGAGCTGGAAACTGAACTCAGACATTTTGAATCCAGCACAGTTTAAGAATCAAGTCCCATTATGGTTAGTCTGAAATACAGGACAGTTCAGGGTATGGACTATAAAACTGAGTGAACTTTAAAACTTTTTCAGTCAGCTAATGAGCGCCCTTGCAATATTCAAATTAACTGTTATACAAGCTCTTTTTTTATTTTTTTTTCACTTACTTGGACATTATCTTTAAAACACTTCAATTTTTACAGCAGTCTTCAGTCCAGTTTTCTAATTTTAGGTTCTTCATTAGCTCTTAGCACAGTACAGAATTTTTCTACGAAATTAAGTTGCCATTTATTTGATTCTGTATCCAAAAAAGAAAAAAGAAACCTTTTGCTAATTCTATTTCTCTTTTAAATTTAGCTCTAAAGTTACACTAAAGTTATAACTGAACAGTTTAACATAAAATATGAGAAACCAAGATAATTGCATTCATAAATGTACTTTGAACACCTAAGCACTAGGGCACTGGCACTTTTTATTTGATTTGCATGTTTGAAAGGTTATTACAGTACTGTGACATAGCTCTTTTGCTTTTTATTTCTCTTTTTTTTGACCCCCCCATAAAATTTGAAAAATAAGTTGTCAGTACTTCACTAAACATGCAGGATGTTCACTAAACATGCAGAATAACTGATCGGATTGAGTTTGTGTTTAAGAAAGGATTTTCTTGTGCATAAGGAAGGCAGTCTGTGCACACACACGTTGACTTTTAAATTAATGTTCTGTGAACAGTCTTTCTGAAGTCAGCTTCTACTTGAAGTGTAGGAAGTTGAACATGCACATAAACCTTCATAAGATCAGACACTAAAAAGACAAGCAATGCCTTATTTTCCAGGCTTTAAAATACAGCAGTGCTTAAGCTGAGTGTTCCCCATACAGGTAAATTATGGCAACTAGATATGTAGCACTACTGCTGCTTCTTTTCCTGACACTATTGCTTTTGTCTCCACCTCTGTCTCCCTCACTGTTGCTCTGATTGCTAGCATTTATGTTGGTGACAGGAGCAGTGACAGCAGGCACAGCAGCAGGCAGTTTCAATCTGTGAGATACATTTTCATTTTAGATATCCTTTGGAAAGAGATTGTCTTCCATAGAATAGAATATGAGGAGTAGCACAAGATGTGCAATGTGGATGAAGGATAAATTCCTTAAAAGTGAAGGACCGAAGTGTAGCAGGAAATGTAGGTTATGTCTGGCATTCATACTCTATACATTTTTAATAAGTTAGCTTGTACTATATAAAAACACAGTCAAAACAGCCTTTGCCATCCTCAGGTTTTTTTCATGTGTTGAAACAACTCATTCTCAAGGAAGAAAAAGCCAAAGGGAAGGATTTAATTATTTTGACTAAAACTATTTATGAACTCTCCAAGGGAAAGATAAAGGAAGAACCAACTGAGCTGCAAATGTACAAAAATAGTTTCTTCTATTTTCCTATTCATAGACTGAAAAAAAAGGGAAAAAAAAAAAAAAAGAGAACAAAAAAGAGAAAAAAACCCAAAGCCACAGTCAATCTTCTTTACCTTTAGGGAATACTTTCATTTTTCTCATATTTTTCTTTCCCCCAGATGTAAGACAAGGCAACAATATTTGCTGAAAGGTCCTATTTTGAATAAGGTAAAAGCTCCTAAGTTGGAACCTCATACAGCAGTGGTACTGTGGTCCCATCTGAGTCAAACAGGTGATGTTTTCTGACTTAGTTCATTGGTTTTCTTTGTCATCTTTATGTATTCATGGGTAGCTGGCATTTATAGTCCCTCATTTCCTCATGCCCACTGTAACAAACTATTTGTCAGCTATAATTTGCTCAAAAGCAACCAACCAAAACTGCATACACCAGTGCAAAGAAAAAAGAGCAAGAGGTTGAGGAGGTTTACGGAAGACTATAAACTTTTAAGGTTAAAGGGGTCTTTTAAAACCACCAGTAAAAACAGTGACTTTCACAAACTAATGCTAGCATTGCATTGTTTCCTTTCACAAATTCCTATGGAAAGGAGTATTTCTCAGCACTCTGCCCAAGTGTTAAAGAGGGCCACAAACTGCTTGCACAGACCAGGGAATGCTTAGCTCCCTTTATTCTCAGCATTGGCTAGGCTCATTTAGCCTGGTGAATGAGAGCTTATACATCCAACTAGTAGTTGTAGAAAGTTTTTCCTCCTCCACTTTAAAGCAGCCACAGTGCTGTTAGTAATCAAAGGTAGTTAGTTGCTACCTGGCTTGCATAAGTACTTTTGCTGGTAATTATAGCACTTACTTTCTCCTTTTCTTCCAGGAATTTACAGCTCCCCTGTAGCCTGAGAAGGAAAAGAAAAGAGAGAATGATCTATGGAAAGGGGAGCAGGGAGGGAGTCACAGAGGAACACAAAAGACATTTGTGATTTCTAAGACTTTGAGAGAACACAAGTGAAACAAAGCTAGATGCTTTTCTGTGGCTGAGTGTTAGATCGAGGTGTACAAAGGGGTTCCTGGAGCCAGGGAAACCCGAGGAAGAGCAGAGAGTTCCACGAGAGCCGGCAGCTCTCACGAGAACGGCTGACGCAGCTTAGGCGTTGCCAGGATCAACCCCGGGAGATTTAAATGGCCCTCAGGGGCACTAGGGAGCAGCCCGGAGTGCTGCGGGCAAACAGGGATCAAGAGGGCATGGCAGTTCACGCAGCAGGGCACGAGAGAAGGGCCGTGCAACCTCCTTGTAGGCCCACAGCCCAGGGAAGTGCTCTAGGTCTCTAATGGTAGGCACTTGCCTCAGAGTTAAAACCAGTGTTTCTACAGAGAAAGCCCCGATATGTGCGATGCTTCTACCCAGACAGAACTGGTAAAGAAGAAGACTTCAGTACAGGTGGTAGGTTGCAACGCGCACTCAGTCCCTTCTCCTGGAGAAAAGGTAAGTACCTGCAGAAGATATGCACAGGTTGATGATCTGTTGCGTCAGGTGGCTGAGTTACAGGAAACAGTTAAAAGGCTGTGCAGTATTAGAAGGGCCGAGACGGACATAGATAAATGATTTCAGAACCATGCTCCTGTGCCAGACACCACAGAGAATGAGGTACCTTGGAGCCTGGTGACCCACAAAAGCAGGACTCTGCTTCAGTCCCCACCCAACCATTACAACCAAACAATTGCATTACAACCAGAAAGAGATACGAAGTTTTAACATCTGTAGACACCCAGGAGCAAGGTCTGCAAGGAGAAACTGTACCAGCAGCACACAGTGGATATTGCAATAAGAAATGACGAGTGCTCATAACGGGTGACAGAATCAAGGAAGACTACAAAGCCCTGGGCATGCAAGCAAAAAATATTGGTGCCCAAGTAATCTTTTTTTTCCATTTTACCAGTTAGAGGAAAGGGTGCAACCAGAAATAGACGTATAATGCAAATCAATTTCTGTCTTCGTGGCTGGTGCTGTCGTAAAGGTTTTGGCTTTTATGACAATGGGACATTCTTTGATGACTATAGCCTATGTTAGGAAGGAATGGTATCCACCTGCCTAGAATAAACAAGGGAATCTTTGGCAGCAGGCTGGCCAACTTGGTGAGGTGGGCTTTAAACTGAAGGACTTGAGCAGCAGGGTCCAAAGTGGCAATGCTCATGCCATTGCAACCAACTGGGGAATAAACCAGGCCAACCAGAGCAGCAACAAATGTTCCTTAGCTGCCTCCCAAGATGAAAACCAGAAGACCAGCCACCTCAAATATGTATGTATACCAATGCATGCAGCTTGGGGAACAAACAGGAGGATCTGGAGCTCTGTGCCCATTCAGAAAGTTATGATATCATAGGAATAGCTGAAATATGGTGGGACAACTCACATGACTGGAGAATTGAATGGGTGGCTATAGGCTGTTTTGTAAATACAGGCAAGGAAGAAGAGGAGGAGTTGCACTCTATGTTAAGGAGAACCTTGAATGTATAGAAGTCAACCATGGCAATTGTGGAAGTCCTATCAAATGCCTCTGGGTCAAGATCAGAGGGGTTGTCTCCAAGGGGGATCTTACAGTAGGTACCTGCTACCCACCTCCCAACCAAGACAATAAGGCCAAGGAAACAATATTTGGGTCACTTAAGCAAGCTTTGGGTCAACAGAACCTAGGTGACTTCACCTACCCAGACATTTGTTGGAAGAACAATACAGCAGCTCACATGTCATCCATCAAGTTCCTGCAATGCATAGAGGATTGCTTCCTCATAAAATGTTAGATGTGCCAACCAGGAATGAGGCACTACTGGACTTGCTACTCATAAACCAAAAAAACCGGCTTTGTAATATCTTGATTAGTAATAGCCTTGGTTGCAGTGATCACAACATTGTGGAGTTTGGGATCCTGCTGAGCATGCTGAAGGTTAGTACTAAGACAAAGGTTTTGAATTTTAGAAGAGCAAACTTCAACTCTCTCTGAGCTCAGTTGGGAGGGATTCTGTGGGAAGCTACCATGGAGGATAAAGGAGCTAGTGAGTGCTAGGATTTTTTCAAGAACACTCTCCTGGAAACATAAAAACAGTTCATCCCCTTTAAAGGTAAGGGAAGGAGGTAGAGTAAGAGACCCCCTTGTCTTAACTGTGAGCTTCTGAGTCTGCTCAAAACTAAGCAAGAAACATACCAGAGATGGAAAAGAGAACAAATACCCATTGAGAACTACAAGGGCATTGCCAGGGTGTGCAGAGATGCAGTTAAAAAAGCAAAAGATCAGCTTGAATTGAAATTGGCCAGAGATGTCAAAAACTACAAGAAAGGATTCTTCAGGTACATAAACAACAAGCAGAAGCAGAAGGAAAATATTGGCCTGCTGTTAAACAGGAGAGGTGAATTAGTCACCAACAACGCTGAAAAGGCAGAGGTTCCCAACGCTTTCTTCACCTCTGTCTTTACCAGCACTGTCAGGCCCCAGGCCTTGGGAACAAAAATCCAGGCTGATGTAAACACAGACCAGCCGTAAGTGAAGGAAGAGTTGGTATGTGAACTATTACAGGAGCTTGACCCTTACAAATCGATGGACCTTGACGTTATCTACCCAAGCGTGTTAAGAGAGCTGGCTGATGTTGTTGTGAGGCTGCGCTCCATAATCTTGAGAAGTCGTGGAGATTGGGGGATGTCCCAGAAGACTGGAAGAAGTCTAATGTCACACCCATCTACAAGAAGGGCTTAAAGGAGGATCCAGGAATTTATAGGCCAATCAGTCTTACTTCAGTCCCCAGGAAAGCTATGGAACAAATCCTCTTGGGGCCTATCACAAGTCAAATTGGGAAAAGCCAGTACAGATTCACCAAGGGCAAATCGGTTGATGTGGGGCAAGCAGTGGACATTGTCTACCTGGATTTCTCCAAGGCTTTCGATATGGTTTCCCACAGCGTTCTCTTAGAGAAACTGATGTGTTATGGTCTAGACAAGTGATCTGTGTGGTGAGTGGGGAACTGGCTGACAGGCCACACCCAGAGGGTGGTGGTAACTCACTCCTTTTCAAACTGGCAACCTGTCACAAATGGGGTCCCCCAGGGATCAATATTGGGCCCAACGTTATTCAATATCTTCATAAGTGATCTGGATGATGGGATCAAGTGTACCCTGATGAAGATTGCTGATGATATCAAACTGGGTGGGGAAGTGCACACTTTGGAAGGGAGAGCCAACCTGCAGGAAAACCTGGATAGGCTGGAAGAGTGGCTTAACAAGAACCTTATGAAGTTCAACAAGGAGAAGTGTGAGGTCTTGCACCTGGGAAAACATAATCCAGGAGTGCAGGACAGGCTGGGATCTACCTGGCTGGGGAGCAGCTCTGTGGAAAGGGACCTGGGGGTCCTGGTGGACAAGCTCAACATGAGTGAACAGTGCACTGTTGTGGCAAAGAAAGCCAACAGGATGCTGGGTTGCATAAACAAGAACATCACCAGCAGAGGTAAAGAAGTCACTGTCCCACTCTACTCAGTGCTTATCAGGCCATACCTGGAATACCGTGTTCAGTTTTGGTCCCTGCTATGCAAAAAAGATGTGGACAGGCTGGAGAGGGTCCAGAGAAGGGCCACAAAGATGATCAAAGGACTAGGAAACCTGCCATATGAGGAAAGGCTGAGAGAACTGGGTTTGTTCAGCCTTGAGAAAGGAAGGCTTAGGGGACACCTTATCACTATGTTCCAGTATTTAAAGAGTGGCTACAAAGATGGAGAGTCCCTTTTTACAAGGAATCACATGGAAAAGACAAGGCATAATGGGTACAAGTTACTCCTGGGGAGATTCCAACTGGACATAAGAGGAAAATTTTTGTACAATGAGAACAATCAGACATTGGAACAATCTCCCCAGGGAAGTGGAGGATTTCCCAACATTGGACACTTTTAAGATTCAGCTGAACAGGGTGTTGGGCCATCTTGTCCAGACCATGCTTTTGCCAAGAAAGATTGGACCAGATAATCCTTGAGGTCCTTTCCAACCTGGTATTCTATGATTCTATGATTCTAAATACTGAAAACAGAAAAGTTACCATTTTAACAGAATCTGCTACCCACTGCAGCTTCAGTCTTATATAACTTGGAAGCACAATTTTCTAAAGTTTAACAGATGTAGATAAAATATAAGAGAATTCACTACAGGGTGATGCTTATATATAAAAAAAGGAAACAACCAAACAACCTTTGTAAAAAGTAATAATAACGTGGACTGCCCTTGACTTTACACTCCAATATATAGCTTTACTATTATGTGTACCAGGCCACATACACAGTGCAAGCAAGCAAGGCTTGTAACGAAGGACGAATCTTTTATTACGCCAAAGTCGTATAGCTGGGGAAAAAATTAGACAAGCTTTTGGGCACATATGCCTTTCTTCAAGTCTGAAATAGAGGGAGCAGCTACAATTCTAGAGCAGAATTTGTCAGAGTTTAGCAAATAATGTACTAACAAAATGTCCTCTGAAAGAAAAGGTAACTGGTACCAGTAGAATGAAAGAGATGTTGCAGGGAGAAAGAGCAAAGAAATGAGGGAAAGAGGTGTGGTAAAGTCACATTATAAGAAAAAGAGAGAGAGAGAGATACAGAGTTGTTGGAGGAAGGTTGTTTTTTAGAGATATTAAAAACTAGTATCTCTATTAATTCAGTGATTTTCCTTTTCTTTACTGTTTCTTCTTATCTGCTTAAACCACGATAGCTACAGCAGCACCATTATTGAGCCACAATATCCAACACAGCTGTTTAGGTAAGTGCTACGCTCTTACGTTTCAGTTGAGACTGCTGGCTCTGAAGGCATGGCCAAGGCTTTCCTGAACCTCATGCAGTGTGTTGGCCTCTTGAGACCTTCATTAATTAGAATTTTTTAGGATAGTTTTTGAATTACCCTTTCAACTATACTGATGAATGGTCCCAAAGACCCAGTAAGTCTATTCTCATGTGCATTTCTTGGTTTTCATGAAAACATTTTGCTTCTCTGAAACCTAAGGCAAGCCATTGATTTTTACCACAGATGTCCTTCATAATGCCCACAGTTTCTTGCCTGACTGAAAGCAAACATCTCAAACCATAAAATATTTCTCTTTGAAGCATTTTTTTGTGTATGTTGTGTGGTCAGGAAAGCTGGGAATTATGACAAAGTTTACACTATTTTGCTTCACATTTTTGCTGATAATATGAATTGTGTTTTGTGCACAGATTAACATGATCCTTTGCATTATCTGATTAACTTTTATAACTCTGTTATAATGAGCTCATACTGTTACTTACCACAGTAATTGGTGTACTGTGTATCTATCTTTCACTATATTCATTTTGTATTTTTAATGAAATTAAATCAATAAAAAGAAATTACCTTCTAAACCTCTGCTTCCTGTTATTGACTGGCCTGTTGCCCAAAGCATTGGAGAAAAAGGATGCTTAGGTGAAGGGGAAGGTATCTTTTTTCTTATGACCTGACTACTGCCTATACATTTGAGGTCATCCTAAAGACAGGGATGGGACTGATCTTACTGCAGTGCCATCTGAAACACCATAATTTTCCTTGACTTCATGACTATTTAAGATAAATTAGTGTTTTCAGTCCATAATTTACCTTGACAAGTGCAGATGTCTAGAGTAGTATGAAATAAACTACATCTCAGACCTGTCAATTAGTTCTTATGGACTAAAAGGGAAACAAGAGTGGTCAGTGAAACTGTACATCTCTGTGTTGCAGGTGTTTTCATATAGTCACCCAGGGCAATTCTGATCCCAGAATTCTGGGCAAACCTTAGAAAAAAGAAAATTACATAACTGAAGTACTATCTGCAAACTCTACCCTGGGCTTCAAATTTTACCTGTTGTTATGGTCTTAAAAGTCCATACCACCATATATGATCCACAATTTTATGTGGATATACATAGTAAATTTTTCAAAACTTTGCAAAGCACATTTTTACTATAAATTTCTGAGATGGGTTGATTTTCACTTGAAACAAGAAATTTTTACTTCTTATTCCCAGGAATATTCTATTTGTTATGAAACAAAATATAAAATTTTCATTTTGAAAATCTCTAATTTACAATCAGACTTGCATAGTATTTCAGAGATTTTTTTTCCTGAAATTTCCATTTCCATGAATTAAAAAGTATAAGGGAAAAAAATCTTAGATTTCAGGGATTCATTAATTAGCTCATAAAATTTTCATCTTTGCTAGAATAAAATCCTGGCCTACCAAGAACAGACACAAAAATAATATAGCTATTATTCAGATAAAAATGTTGTGGGCATTGGTGTTTTGCTTAATTTTTCAATATATCATTAATGTTTACAATAATTACAAAAACAAAATGTATTTATTATCTAAAAAACAAGTTAAGTGGAATTCACATAAACTAGTTTCAACTGGGAAAAAAAGGGGTTTCTCTGGAATCAAGCAGTCAGAAGCAATACCTGGGAATACTGTGTAAAGTAAATGTGTTCAAGTGGTTAAGTATATAACTGAAACAAAAGAAAAAATATTTTCAGATATAAACTATGAAGTGAAAGGAAGAGGAACAGCCCTAGCAATGGTTTAGATAATTATGGCAGACTAATAACTCCCAATATTCCTTTCAACAATGGGAACGTGGTACCCAGAATGATTCAATAATTGTTCTTAGAAGCAATGTTTTTAGGGAGAAAATCCTAAGAAATGTCTGTTATTAGGAAACTCAGGCAATCATTGTATTAAGATTACTTAGATTAGATGCTGTACAATAACTTCTGGATCCAAAACACCTAGAAAGGAACCCATGGAAGCTATGAACGTGCCAGCTGCCCATACCACCCCCTGCAGTGGTAAAAGGTTGAAAATACTAGGATGCTGCTGTAGTAGATCATAAATTTTAAATTGAAGCTGTATAAGAGAATTTCATCTTAGTTTTCCACCAGAAAAACCCTGAAACAATGAAAGTTGAATATCCAGCTACACGTGTCTGTCAAGTGTCACATCAAACTTTCCATGCAACGCAGACAGGGGGGTTGTGGGGTGAGTGCCCAGAGGCAGGCTGCCTCATCCCGCCATTGGCCACCCTGCCTGCTGCCAGGCCAGGTCCTCCATTGGTGACCCTGCCTTCTGTGAGACCAGGTCTCTTCTCCAACTCCCCAGTTAAATAAGGAGACATCTCAGACAGCTTTGCCAACTGTCTGCCTAGAGGGCACAGAGGTCTTCTCCTTGCCAGGCCACCGGTGAGTGAATATCTAGAAGCTGACTTCAGCTCCTGGATGGGTGGTTTCTCAAGAGGTACTGCATTCCAGCAGGTCATCTCCTTACCTGGCAGGTGAACAAATGGAAAAAAGCCTGCCAGAAGCCCAACATCCCATTTTTTTTGCTTTCTGTTAATACTATGTAGTTTGTACCCCCATTATTTTTAATTTTCCAGTACTGCTTCCGTTTCTATATATTGCCAATTACCTAAGATTACCTGTAGGAGTATAAATTACAACTCAGGAATGACTAATTAAAATTTACACATGATTACTTTATATTTTAAAAATAAATTATACATCATTATATTCAGTCATGCTGCATTAGTTGATTCAATAAATTCAAACAAAGGCTTTTCTCTCTCTCTTTGCTAAATGACTTCACTTTTATCATGCCATTTTGTCTACAATGAAGTTAGGAATACATTCATGTTTTTCTTTCTAATTCAAAATTCTGAAACTGAGATATGTCAGAATTCTCACACAGATGAGGTATACTGGATTCAAATTATCTCTGAAATGTTTTCTTCTTTCAGTCTTAATGAAATCTTTTATGGAGATCTTATCAAGCAACTGCTTATGCAAAAAGAATAATTATGACATTCCTGAAAGCATTTCACACAGCTCTTTTTAGCTTCATTAGATATTGATTTTTCAGCCTTCTGTAAGTCAAAAATAAAAGTCAAATTTATAAAATCATTCTTGAACAGTATTAGAAGCAGCTGAAACCAAAAATCTAGGGGTTACCAAAAGCTAAGTTCAAGGGCTAGTGAAAGCAATCTAGAAAGCTGGGCAAGCTTTTTAGGAGTATCATCAGTGTCAAACTATCTCTGTAAAATGTTTCAGAAAAATTAACAATTTATTATTCAAAAAAACCCCTATTTCATTTCCTCCCTATCCTCATGATAGGAATTAGTTTTAAATCTGAAAAACTGTAATCTTCTCCAAAAACTTTCTAATTCTTCATTCTTTGCAATATGCCTCCTTCAAGTAAGATAAACTTTCATTTTTAAGATGCACTTTCATTTTTAAGATGCACACATACTATGTGCTCAGAAATTCAGCAAACATGGTTCTCCAATATGGACGTCATATTTACTTATTTACTTCATACTTACTTTTCAATACACGAAAGAAAGATTTTACAACCCACCCACTGTGCTGTACAATAGCTTGCTATTAAGCATTAAGAAATTCCAGATTATGCAACACCCAAGGCTGACAACAAACTTTATTCAGTTCCACTCTCCAGCAGCTCATGATCATTGTAAACGACCAATATAAAGAATTGGGAAAATACACTGCACAGGAGCCTGTACTCTGAATAAAATCTGTTCTTCCCGAGTGGAGGTTGGAATGAGGAAATCGTGACATTCTGTGAAACGGACAAGCTTGAGGCATTCTCTCAAGAAGGAGAATAAGGATGACTAAAGAGCAAAATTAACAATAGTACTTGAAAAGCAAGCTGATAATAAAACCAGCTTTTCAAATTTATATCCTTCTTAACATAGTACTGGACTTTTTAAAGGAAATTAGCTTTCCGTTGAAAGAAGGCTCATAAAGATTTGAAATGATCCTATAGATAGTGTAGGTACCTACAAGTTAGTTTCCATAAAAACAGAGCTTACAGGTGGTAAGATTCCAAAGTTGGATATTGAAGCCTAAACTCTGCATACAGGGCAGGGCCCAGGAGAGGCAGAAAGCAATCTCTCCACCCTCTTATTGGCTCTATAAGAATAAAGAATGTAGCAATGGGAGTGCAAGACAATAAGGATGGTAGTGTGCTAAGGAAGTACACAGTCTGAAACGTAGTGGTTAAAGGAACGAGTAAAAGATGGCAGGGCTTGATTTTCAGCCCTGCACAAACTTATTATTACTTACTACTACTTCAGATCCTGGCATTCGTGGATCCCGATCTGAAGCAACTTGCTTTTCCCTTGCATCATACAGACAAGCTATTTTCTTAACATGAGACTGAATTTCATTCAGAGGAGCTAGGTTTAACAACATGCACCATTGTTGTGGTTTCCCAGCTAGATCCTGTCTGGAGTATTGCATGAGAGCCTTGCAGTGTGTTAAATCAGTTTTCCTCTGTAGGAATCAAAGCTTTAGTTCCTTAACTGTGGAGCTGGGAGAGGGATATACACCCAGATCTAACCTGAACATAGAGTTGTGAGACAGAGTATATCCACCCTTGGAAGATGGAAAAGCCTTTCACGATCTTGCAGCTATGTTGACTGGAGGCAAATAACTGAGAAACCACTTAAACCTCTGCATCACTTCTTCCTGTTGGTAAAATGAAGGTGGTGACATTCCCTTTCCTTTGACCCTCTTTTGTCTGTTTATAATTCAAACCAAAAAATTATATATAATGGCAAACTATCACTAAGACTACCCTAAAGATATATAATTGACCCACAAATATCAGAGGTTTGTTTCTAAACAACACAGCTTCTCATTGATATGCTTAGCTTTCCAACAGCTGATTTAGAAAGCAGATGAACCACCATATAACTGAGACTTATTTAAGATGTTTATCCTTCATTTCAAGTGTGTTCTATTGCAAGAAACTGAAACCATCAGGTTTTTTTGGTTGTTTTTTGGGGGGGTGGGTTTTTTTGTTTTCTCACACTAGTTTAGCAGATGCGTTTCCTTACAATTTACAAGTAATTTCTATTCCCTCGCTGCATGTTGCAGTGTTCCAAATAATGACTTTCTTGAAGGAATGTGTCTAAAACCTTGAAAGAAAAGTTGAGATCTGCCATAATAAAAATCAATTTAGAAAAATATTTTTCTTTTCAATTCTTAAGTTCGTACTGTTCATACAATCTCAGATTAGATTATTTCCAACATGTTTTACTCCTCTGTAAAGTACTAGCGAAGATGCAACATCAGTGATATGTACAGATTGATTGAGTTCAGTGGATTAATATGTCTCATTGAGAAATGCACAATGTTAACCATTTATTTTATGTATCTCTTTTTTTAAAAAAAATAGAAATAATAGAAATGCACACATCACTGAAGGTAAGAGATTAACTAGAAGGTTAGAGAAAAACAAAATAAATTATCACAAGAAATATATATATAACAGAAAATACATTGTCAAAATTTTTCCCCCCAAAAAAACCTTGCAACTGCTTGAACAGTGTGTAGGAAAATAAAATTCAGGAATAATGTTAAAATTCTGTCCTTTCCATGTCCAGTTTTTTAGCATTTTGTAAAAATGGCATTTCTTTGAAATTCAGTGCCATTGAGCCAGTCTAAAGTAAACAATTTTTTCACAAATATAGAAAACATGGAGAGTGCAATAAAAAAAAATTAATCATAATGAACTTCTTGTTAAGGATATCAACATTCGGATAAGGAGATATAGGAAATCAAGAGTTTCTCTGCTGAGAGTGAAAAAAAAATAATCAGTATGGCAATGCAAATATTACTGTCCCATGACTTTCAGAGTTCAGGGATTAAGAATGAATACCCAAGAAACAGGACCTTATGTAAGCTTACTTCCAAACAAAGTGACCAGTCTATTGGCTTCAGTGGCTTCAAAATCTATTGTCTTGCTGTACTGGATCATCATATTTGCTTCATACTGTTCTTACAAGGCATCATTGCAAGTGTGATGATATAACTATTTGGCAGTTAAATCACTTACTATGTATTTGAGAAACCTTGGAAGACTAGTAATCTAAATGCTTCTTTGAATAAGATGGCAAAGTATACCACTTCATGAAGATAACAGGTGTCTATGTCTAACTCATTTATAGTTGCATGTATTCAGCATAAAGTAACAATATAATTTAATTTTACGTAGCAGATTTTGCTTGCTTGAAGATGCTTTTAAAAATAGTAAATTACTGATCGAAACAATACACTAAACATTCCAGTTTAATGTCTTAAGGACATCATTGGAAAAGCACTATATGTGGAAATAATGTGTTTTCATATAGATCACTTGGCTGAGCAGTAAGTTTTAAGATCAGATTTTTCGTATTGTACAAATAAAAAAAGGCCAGGCTTTAGGATTGGCAGTGGCATAGGATGGAATGCCTTTCCTTCTCATCAGTGATTTGAAGTGAGCCATGTTATTAGTGACCAAAAAATTTTTATGACCTGTTGTCGTACGTATTTGATGTCACATGTAAAAGAAGGGCATGATAATGAATTTCTAAGCCATATATATTTTAACATAGGAAGTCTTCACCAAAAATAACAGATACTGAACCAAGGCAGTCACAAAAAAGGAAAGATGTGTTTGGCTGGCTGAGGAGAAAAAAAAAAAGAACACAACAACTATCAAACTTTCATGCAACTTTTATGAAAAGGAAAGAAATAGGAACATAGTAGTATGCAAAACTGGGCATACTGCCTCCCATGATGTATGATGTCCATACATCACGAGCCCTTCCTATACGATTGGAATCTCTAGATATTGACACAATTAAAAAATAAAAATACTGATGATGGTTTATTACAACTCAAAGACTACCAATCAATATTTCTCGCTGTCTGGTTATTTCATGCAGACAAATAGAAACACACAACATTTTAAGCGCAGTCTCTATTATTCACCTAGAGTCCATGTCTGAAGCAGATATCCACACCAGAGGAAGACACGCAGAATTCTCTTGAAATGCAAGACACAGTTTTAAAAACTTGCTTTCGCTAACACAGTACTGTGTAGGAACAAAAAGTATCAATAGAAATAAAAAAAATAATTTATTGAATAATATACTACACCACGTATCACATCCATTTCTGCCTTTTCTGGGAATGTGTTAGTCATGTCGCTTACATAATACACTGCTGAAGGACTTTAAAATACTGTGGTCATTATCAAAGCCTATATAATTTTGAATAAAATCTTTAAGTTCTTTTGTCTTGCTTTTTTTCCCAAGACATTATACTCAGTTTTGTAGGCTGTGGCAGTTCAGATACAGGCTGTTTGGGAGAATGAAGTTATCACATTATAGCTGATTTCCAGATGGACCGAACAACACCAGCTGCTACATCTGGTTTTGGCCAGAAGCCTAGGGTGTGAATGCAACCCACTCTGTATTTTATGCACAGTCAATGAATATTTTTTATCTCCTGATTACAATGGTGACTGGCTCTTTTAAGAGATTTGAGCTGAAATATAAACTCCTCAAAATATTCTGACTCAGAGTGGTTATTAGAGTGAGTTACTGGCAACTGGTGACAGAATCAGACAACCCTCATAAACTCTTTCCTCTAATATTTGACTACCTATTTAAAAAAAAAAAAAAAGAAAAAACAACAAAACAAACAGTGTAGTTACAAACTTAATACTAATAATTACGGAAGAATATGATATTGGCCTCAGAGGTTGTATCATAACTGCAGCAACAATTGGAATTGGGAATCAGCTCTGAACTTTGCAATATCTGCTCCTTTGAAATCAGTACTTCAGAACTGTATCTGTGCACATCTGTAATTACATGCATTTACCAGTAATAACAGGAGCAAAATCAATAGGAGACCTTCCTTTCATTCAGGGTACCATGGGATAAGGCCCTGCTATGGTGTACAGATTTCTCTGTCTTCTTCACTGCAATCAATTTACAGCTCCCCTGTAGCAACCAGAAATGGAAAATAAAGCAAACATAGGATCAAAATGCAATATAATCAAATAATAATTGTAACTATACTAAATTATTAAATATTACTAAATTCAATAGTGCTTTGATAGTATTAAAATACCAAAAGATTACATCTTCTAAATTTTTAGAGCAAATTAATGTCCAAGAATTAAAGTGAATAGACTAGGTTCTACTCACTAACGGGAATACTGAAGGAAGGCCAAAGTTAGAACTACTCAAACCACTAGATCTTTGTCATGTTATAGGAAAGTCAAAATGCTGATATGTTTTTTCTACTCCTTTCCCATTTTGATATGGGACTGCTCCATGTACAAGAATATGGGGGGGAGAGGAGAGAAAGAAAAGTGATGATGACCTCTACAAAAACAACAGAGCAGGAGCTGGAGATGTGTGTGGGAAATGAGGCTTACTGCTAGTAAATACTAGACACTGAACTAGAGCTTTAACAGTCCTGAAGAACAACTTGTATCTGTTCAACAGAATTTATCTTTGAACAGGAAGAGTATTACAGCTTCTATCCTCTTCCAAAACAAACACTGGGTACACACACACACACAGAAACTTTACATATTTGTTAATTGTTTCTTCTTTGTCTAGGGGAATTTTTAAACAAGTGAAACAGAAGATGCTAACAAGGACTTTCACTCTGCAAAGAGAACTCTATTGGACAAAATCAGAAAGGATGATGTTAAGTCAGCCCTGAGATAATGATGGTAGTTTAGAAAAATATATTTGAGTAGCTTAATTTGAGGATACTTAAAATTAGAGTTAATTATGGATCTACACTGAAGAAAGCATTGGAAAATTTTTTCTGAATATGCTTTCAATTATGTGTTACATTTTTCTTAAATTATGAAGCTTCCTTCAGTGTTAGTCCAGACTATTATTTTGTCCAACTAGTACTCTATCAAGATGTCTAGCTCAATGAATACAACCAATTGCTGGATTTTATGCAGACAGCACAGACATTCTTTTGGAATTAATAGTTTTTACCAAAGAGATATTTTAGTTAAATTACTGTGTTATTTTGAGTGCCTGTGTTTTCAAAGAGTTGGATAAATTACTTTTTAGTATTCAAAAGAATAGATTATTGAGACCAAAGATTCATTATTGTTTTTATAAACTAATTTGACAGCTGTTGATTTGACCGCTCAAAGCAATCTCTGAGCATTTATAGCCTAATACCATCTCAAATGGGACTTCTTCTGGGGAAGTACATTACTAACCACAGAAATCATTTGATAATTCATGAGAACATGCCTGAAATCTGCTTGAAGTGTGTAGGGAGACCGCGGCTATTATTAAGAAATTCTCAGCATTCATTAAAATGAATGGTTCTATGCAAACCAGTACTGTTTTACACTGTAGTCTGCATTTAAATGTACTTCAACTGCATTATACAAATCCGAAACTGATTAACATTTGGGTGCAAACCTTACCATTACACAAAAGCCATTTTGTCAATATCAATGACAATAAATAATAATAAATAATGATCAGAAGAATAGCTTTCAGTATTTGTGATTTCAGTTTGGAAATCAGCTAAAATTGTACTTAAGTAAGTCCTGAGTTTCAGAGACTCTTAGACTAAATTGAAGACAAATTGGAAAGAGACTGATGGTTGTTATAAATTCAAAAGTTCAGTTCTAAAAGATGCCAATGCACATGTAGTAATTTGGTATGGAAAATAAGCCAAATTTTAAGGAGTATAAATTCACATTATTTAGTGTACTCACTAAGTGTTGAGAATATGAAGAATCTTCTTAGATGCAGTAGCTATTCCACAATTATCCACTATAACTGTTCCTCCTATGTAATATGAACATCTAGCACTGACTATCATTGATGGTAGATTATGTGGTTCATTGATTTCACCTCATGCAGTTATTGCTAATAAATTATATGTCCAAAAAGGTTGAAATAAAGATATGATATTTTGAAATGAAATTATAAACATCTATAAACATGATATATAAACTCTGATTATGCTTAGTGATTCATTAGCCCTATGATAACATAGTGCCAGTGTTTAACTCTGTGGTTTTACATAAAATCTATCTTTTATCACAAAATTGTGATCTCTTAACTCATGAAAATAAATCTAGCTTTTTTACTAAGATTGCTCAAAATATTAGGCAATCATAAATGAAAACATAACAACTTCAGATAGAAGTCAGCTTGAGACTGCTTCAGCTCAAGTTATTATAGCTAAAATTATAGCATAGCTAACCTTATAGCAGCTATCTCCTTGGTGGTTCATGTCTATGATTTACATGTGTTATATTTAAAAATAATCAGTTGCAAGACTATTGAAGGTTATTTTATCAGATAATCAAATCTATTATATAGGAATTGCAGCTATTTGACGCTATCAAGGTGTCATGAACTTATGGAAATCTCTGCTCTGCCTTGGCTGTAGTGCTATTTATTTATTCAATGATGACTTTGTTTGGTTTTGATGAGTCGTTCCTTTTTGCCTGTGTATCTATAAACTAGTTTAATTGATCGACCCACATTTCTCCAGCACTTCAAGGTAGAGTGTATAATATTTTTGCTTTCCTACTGCAGAGAAAAATTTGAAAAAAGTATTCTGCTCAAGTATACTTTGCCCTAGAGGAAAATTTGCAAATGTATGTAATGACTTTGTTTATCACATTTCCTAATGTGCATGGAAAACAATGTGATATCTCTTGCAAGGTTCTTTTCCTTTTTTTTTTTTCTCTGCAAGTGGGGAAAATATTCTTAACTGAGAAACAGAAACACTACTGAAGCTGAGAACGCAAAACTGAATGAAAGAATGAGATTTGGCACACAGTAGTGAAGATTAATGCTCAAAGGCGGTCAAATTTTGCTCCTTTTGAGCCAGCCACTAATAAAGGAACCAATCACTGTTTAGAAAACACAGTTACATTAGTACATGAAGCTACTAATTACAAGACAATATATATTAGAAAGCAGTTAATTCACCCAAATTCTAATTTTCTCATGATCCAGTGATTGACTACATTTGAAATAAATTTTCTTACTAAATGTGATACTGAAAATAATAAACTCAGTTAAAGGTATAATATTAAACAAAATCAGTATTGAAAACTACATATAAAAATCATATTTTACCTAATTTCTTCTTTAACTGAAAATAACAGTGTTCTTTGCATGCTAAGTATATTCAGCATTTGCTCAACTATATTGTGACGTTGTAGAAAAAAACCTGCTTTGAGCATCTGACCAGAAACTAAATAAACACCAAGGATCACCTTATAAAGACAGGCTTCTTATAAATTCCATCAGCACAGAATAATCTTAACCACCTTAAGCTAGGTCCTCTGTTCACATATACTGCCGTAAATAGTTGCTAGCAACAGAGATTGCCCCAAGTGTAAGAAAAAAGTGGAGGAATAAAGGAATCATACACTGATCATAGGGCATGAAAACACAAGGCAGCTTAGTCTACAAATGACAGGAAAATAGCTGTTGTTTAAAGCAACAGCTGAAGCAGGCAAAAAAGAACATACATCTTCAATAGAGAAAAATAAAATCTAAAACCAGCACTAGCTGAAATCAGATTGGACAAGAAGGATGAATGGTCAGCTGCCAAAAACATACAATAAAATTGTACAAATCCAGAGTAATGATAAAGTCATTGGGAATCCAAAACATTAGATAATTCTACAGTAAACATAAGTGGTGATTACTAGAGATAGAATATCTGGATGGGAATATTTAATTTGTTTGCAAATATATTTACTGTATTTGCCCAAGATAATCCTTGAAGTTCTGCTTACATAAAATTAAATCTAAATATTCAGTTGCCATAACAACATAATACATTAGTTCTCTAGTTTTATTTTTGCTCATTCGACTACAAGATTTTTTGCTAGGTTCTTTGTGACTTAACTCTTTGAAGATTCTCAGTATTATTTAAATGAAGACTGCATATTTATTTAATCTTGAGGATACTTCATAATTTCTTTTCCTTAAAGAAGCAAATCAGGCTCAAAAATCTGACACTTAAATAACAACACCAGAAAAAAAGTATTGCACTTTCATTGATAAAATTACAGAAATCCTCAGAAAATAAAACTAGATAAATATATTTCATCCTTTTATGTTTTTATTGGCAGTATTAGATTATGGCATCACATTTCTGCTAAAAAAATACTGAATTAGACTACCTGCTTAAGAGCCATACTCTTAAAAACAGCTCTTAAGTACAGCTTCACTCATATAATTTTGCAAATAAACACACTTTCAGGGAGCAGTGTGTTCTGAAGACTGCATTTCAATTCCTGCTTTTCAAGGTGAAACAAAAATTGTGTTTAAAAAAACACAAAACAGAATAACCCCCCCTAACAATCTAGATAATTTTTGCCAAGTGGAGGAGATATCCCTTTTAATGTGTCTGTCCGCGGGTGAAAACCCAAAAGGAGGCAAATGTAACAGGTGTGAATTTCTGTCCATGCCTCCTGCCTAATGAAAGCTGTATCAGGACTCCACAACAGTCAGGGGTAAGAACAAAATCTTCTATGTCAGTGTGGCTAAATTCCCATTAGTGCGTCTGTAGCAATCAGAAATGGGACTGCATACAAAGGCTAGTGTTAAAGCTGATCAATTGGTAATACTAGTAGCATATATGCTAGCAGCCCATAGACTATTCATGAATATATTAGTATATGTTTAATTGTAAAACTGTTCAATTCAATCAGAAGAGGTCTTAACTTTCCACTGATGCATCAAGTGTCTATCTACTGAAAGATCAGCAAATAATGTAAATTGTTTACATAGTCGTATGTTTACATTCAAAGGGTAAAGTATATTCTGTCTCTTGGCATACTTTAACTCATGTTCTCTCCCATGCTCTTTGCTTCTCGCAAACACACTTGCCTACATACAAATTATGTTCAAATATGTTTTCTTATTGTCATCCATAATGGTTACATGGCAAAGTAAAATACATTCATGTAGACATGACCAAGAGAAGAAATAAGGAGGGTATAGAAAACGTTCATAAGCACCAAAGCTGCCAGTGGGACTAGACTAAGACGGGTAGGTAAAGTCTTGCCTTTAACAAAAAGAACTAGACTAGATGAAAACACAATCAATGAACAGACAGAGAGGCAAAAAAAGAAGGGGAAGGGTTTCTACATTAGTTATTGTAGTGTGCCATCTTTTTTATCTTCTTCAGTTTTACATTTTAACCTGTCACATTTCCTTGTTAACTGTTTCATACAATGAAGATTCATTCTTATCTCTTGTTCTTAAGTTGTAATAAAAACAGTAAAAATACCTGGTCCCTTACCAGCAGAAATATCTGGCCATCTCAATTTAATCTAAAAAAGGTTCACCTAGCTCTGACATTCACCAAGCAACTAAACATAGCGAAAATTAATAAGTGCTGAATCAGGTATAAACTAATCTACTCTTCCAAAGGCATTACCTAAGCCTATAGCGGGAAATTGTCTGTGATTGAGATGTCTGAGCTAACACCAACCTCGGTTAGCTTGTTGATGTGGTTCAGCTCTGCACCCCCTAGACACAGCTCTTTCAAATCTTGCAAGAGGTAAAACCTCATTAGTACAGCTAACGGGCTTAGTTGTAATATATTGTTAACGGTTCTGCAGATTGTTTTATTGTGTTCATTGAGTGAAACAGATGTTCCCTAAAAGGTGTAAAGAAGATGAACATTAAATGATAAAAAGAAAAGGAGAATCTTTCATATTTAATACCTGGATAGAAATTTCTCTCAAGCTAGTTTAAAAAAAGGCTAAAAAGTTGCCAAATTTATGCATGATTTTCCCAGGAAAAGATTCACATTAAAACACATGAGGGAAACTTAACAACATATTTTGCCATTTGTTTGGATCATCTGTAAGTACTTTCAATTCAACTTGATACATTATATAAAATGTCTGTAAGAAGTTGCAAGGCTTAAAATAAGATTGTGGTATTATTAAGGAAAAAAGAAAAAAACACATAGAAAGTGTTTCTGTCAACAGTGTTTTGTGTTCCACATTTATTAGCTGTGGTAGTGTAAAATGAAATCATCATTGTAGTAAAGATAAGGGCTGGCGACCGGAAGATCACGTGCTGTACGGAAAGAGTTAAGGGTCGACCCTCCCTTGTCTCCGCCCCTTATAACATGACACACCTACTGCTGGGGGTATAAAGCCCGGGTCGGCTGGAGATCTAGGGGGATAACCTTGATGTGTAGTGTTTGCTACACATCATGAACCTATAAAATGCAGTAAAAACTTCACATCAGTTTTGCATGTTAGGAGCTTGGATAATATTATATTGTGTAAAACTCAACAAACATAAATCAGAAATTAGTAAGTTTTGAGAATGTCTTCAAATAACAACAAAAAAAAAGGACTCATCTATTATCTAAGGAAAGGGTTTTGTGACTGAGATAAGGTAAAAGGGGAGCCATGAGTGAATTGCTAGGGCGGATAAGTGGAAGATGGAAAGGCACAATGTACAGTGACATCAGTGACTAGGGAGAGGAGGGAAGTGGCAACCGAGCTCAGCTCAGAAGCTGAGGAGAGAGAAAAAAGGTATTTTGCTCCTATCTTCAAAATTGTCATGAATCCCACAAAATTTTGGGATAGTGACTGAAGAACTAGTGTTTAATTACTCTTATCTATATTTAACACACCTTTATTTATCTGTCAGGGTCATTACAACTCTGAAATGACACTGCCTCTAAAAGGAAGTTGAACAAAACTATTTGTGGGAGCATAAGTTGGCAATGCATGTTCCCATGCTAATGCCTCTGGAGAGTGAATACAAACATGTGTGAAATATCATCATGTCACTGTCTGAATTGTGTAAAGCTTTTTATTACTTTCATCTAGTAGAAAGCTTGAGAACTAGAAGGCAACCCTACACCCAAAAATATCTGCATGCCAGGTGATATAGTCGAAAAGGATACTCCACTCTCAGATGTTCTCTGGCAGTAGAGAGTAATTGTTTGCTGCCTTATGAGAAATGGGAATTCAGCATAGTGCAGAACAACAGAAGCTACTATTGGGCATATTTTAACAAATCACTACCTTCAAGTTCACCAGAAAAGGCAAAAAAAGATTAAATTACTTTTGCTTGGGTCTTTGGCTTCAAAGTTGCATATTTTGTGCAATTAAACCACCCAGAGAGGATTTTTTATTAGTCGCTGGATTAAAGACAAGAGCAGGGACTGGAAACCAAATGCTATTCCGTCATTGCTATGTGCTCTGCCCTCTGAAACGCGAACTGTGGACTTGCTTTTTTGATTTCACAACAGCATGCTGAGAGGAGTGGTCACCAGAGTCACAGGTTTCTCTGATGAAATATGGGTCTGAACTCTCTAAGTTGAGAAAAAGATAGAACCCAGATCTCCTGTTTCTTAGACAAGTGTCTCACTAGTTTTATCAGAGGTTGATGGTTTCACCTCTCATCTCTATATTATAATCAAAGAGTAATTCCTATCCCTGTCTTTTAAACATAATTATGGGCACCAACCCTCGGGAAAGCATCTCAGGAGCACTTCCCGCCTAACAACTTTAGCTCAGATACCTACAAGCATGAAGAGGACAGGATTTCAGTGGCATCCCTCTTGTTAAAGTTTTCAGTTGACTAACTTCATTAATCTCCCTGCTCAGTGCAAGACTTCCTGTAGATTAACCTTCTCAGGCTGCACTGGAGAGTGGTGAACCTATGTATTAGACATTTCATTACAGATGTCCAAAAAAATTCAATTGATACTGACATTTCAGGTTTTCAATTTATTTATTTTTTTTAATCTGGAAGTTCTATTTCAAAATGTTCAGAGAATTGCTTTAGCTTTGGAATGACTGGATGGATTGCTACCATTTTCACCTCAAATCCCAGGAAGCAGAAGTGTCTTTTTTTAAAAAGTAGGTTTTCTGATTTCTTGATTTATCAAATTTATCTTAATTTACTATATTTCTCCAAGTTCAACATGCTTAGTGAACTCTGATAGAATTTGACCCATCAAATTTAAGCTGCAACTTCAATTTTATTTTTATTTTTATTTTTATTTTTATTTTTATTTTTATTTTTATTTTTATTTTTATTTTTATTTTTATTTTTATTTTTATTTTTATTTTTATTTTTATTTTTATTTTTATTTTTATTTTTATAATGAGGTTCTAACTAGTGGTTTCAAAACTCAGACAGGACATGTGAGAAGGCCAGCTTTTCTTTTTAATAGGATTTAAACACATGCTTCCTCCATTCTCTGCTTCATCCACTCTTGTCAAGTGTCCTACACAACCAGGCCATAGACCATTCAAAGAATGTCATACATGGGAAAGAAGTGTCACATTTGATCTCTTCTGTGCTGTGATAATAAACTAAGTAATTTGAAATAATTTGAAATTCACTGGGCCAAGACAAAAGCAGAAATATGATGACAACTGTAGTGTAATGTTTAGGACACATTCCTGGAAGCTCTGTGTTCTAACCTAGCCAGGTCTCACTGAAAATACAGAAAAAGATCATGAATCAAAGGCCAAAAGCAGTCCCCCATCACTTTCTTATGTTAGTGTTGGGAACCAAGGGAAATACAGAACTGGGATGCAATGAATATCTCAGATGTGTTTTGTAACTATAAGCCCAAATTTCTGCTGCCTGTGAGGAGTAGCCATCATTTATTTATGCTCATTAAACATGAATAAAATGATTAATCCTGTCACCCTGATGGCCATCATTAGTCACACTATACATCTCAAAGAACCTCCCTGATGAGAACTGCTGTGTTATGCGCTCCTCTGTTCATGCAACCCAGAAGTCACCACTTCACCTTCACGAAAATTAAGCAGTGTTCTCATAGTCATGTTCAGGTAAATCCTTTGTGATAAAAACTGTGAGGCCTGAAATCCATTTTCTTCTGAAGAAGATCCTACATCCTCTCATACAGTTCATTTTTCATTACAGAAGAAACATTTCAAAAAACAGATGTTCATGGACCTGAATAGATAACCTCACAAAACCCCAACAGCTTCCTTCACTGATTCCTTGCCCCTCTTCCTCAAGGGCCTCCTCTGGCTATGACTTCCCAATGTGACACTCTATGTGAAAAGCTAAATTTTTGGCAGCAGGGAACTTTTAACAGCACAGCCTTAATTTCTCCTAACTTCATTTGGCAACTGTAATGAAAGAAGGTGGTGCTCAGGTTGGAATAGTTCCTCCGTTCCTAATGTTTTAATACACCATTACTACTGATCCACCATATATCTGCTTATTTGTATCCATTTTATCTTATATCCTTGCTACTCTGCAATAGTTATTACCAGTCATTATGCATCTGTATTTTTTAAGAAGTACTTTTTAATGAGAACTGTAAAGATAACTCTATACTACTCTTTCATACACTTAAAGTCTTAATTTTACAAAATTTAAACACACCAAGCTCAACATTTGGGGTATTTTTCTAGCAGTTTTATATCGGCAAAAGAACTTGTTTAACATTAGAAACATGATTTCCACATGCAATAATTGGGTGGATCAGTCCCTTAGCATAACTTATTTAACAAGTCATTATTCGATCTTGACTCTAAACGACAATCCATTCATTGTAAGTATTTGCCTAATGATTTTGGTTAAAGATTGTTAGCTATCTTTTCCCCAAAGCATTCACTTGGAGTACTCAAGGGCCATTGTATTGATATTCTGTAGTTGTGAAAGGCAGAGGCAAGCAATTATCCAATTCCAAAAATATAATGAGGCTCAGGTGTATTTAAAACCACAATCTCATTTGCCCATTATATTCAAGGTCTATGTGCTGTAGGGTCCATGCTTTAGAAAATTACGTATTAGGTTTGTTGTTCGAATTACTTGCTTTTTTTTTTTTTTTATTGCTTGTATCAAGGATCTTAGGCACTTTCTCAGTATACTTCCCTAATCTATAGAGTGCTGTGCTACTTTAAATTTGTAACACTTATTCCTGTGCTAATTACTTATCTAGTTCTAGTGCCCTCTGAGAGAGTCAGAATGTGTTTTATTATTTAAACCATTAGCAATTTTTCAGCACTTCTTAGGGATAGTTTTATCTTAGAACTGACAAATTGCTTATCAGTTGGCATCATTGGTTCTAAAAACAAACCTAAACCACTTTCATTTCTCTCTCAGAAAATAAATAAATAAATACATGTAGCATTCAGAAGTTAACAGCAATTAAGTTGAGCTTTGTTTAGATGAATGCTTCCTGATTGCAGCAAAGAGGTGATACCAACATTCAGATTTGTATGAAGGGTAGAAAGCCACTTCATTTTCTATCATGGAAACTACACAGATGTGGACAATTCAGAGGGCATTCATTTTGAGGAGAATCCACGGTGTTTCAAGGCAGCCTGAAATTTGAGAAGAGTTCTTTTTTTGAATAAAAAGTCTTATTTCTGTAAAAGGAGTGGACTTTAAGTATGTTTATTTAACTACATTGTTGAAAAAAAAAATGCAGCTATGAGTGAGAAGATAACTAGTGAAAAAGCTCAAGGATGGATGGCACCTAGGATTATCAGCCTTGCCATCTATTCACAAACCATGCAGCTGTAAGTCCCTCAAGCATACCTTCGAACATTCAGTCACTTGGAGTTGAAGGCAAAGCACTGTGGCTTATTTTGGCTGTCAGCTTTAAATAACAACCAGCAGCCTACTCCCTTTCTGTTTAGCATATGCTTCACAAACAAGGAAGATCACACTTTGCTACAAAATGTCAGGCTGTAGTGACGGGCGTAATGACCTTTATAGTGTGTCACATCCTGCAGAAAGTTATGTGCAGTGATGTATTAGATTATGTTTTCCTCTCTGATCGTACCACTCTCTACTGGAGTATTTTTTTTACAACTGCTTAGATTGCCTGGGAAATTGGTTTCTAGTTTACAAGCAGTCTTTTCATTATTTTTTAACTAGAGGCGATACATTGGAATTTATACTTCATGTGCTGCACTGTACATTTCTGGAAGTGTCAAGTATTTTGCTGCTTGTATAACTATTGACAACTGTTATGCAAGATATGCTATTGTGCTCTAGACTATTATATGCGCCATTATTATATAAAAACACATCCTTTTGCCCATGCATTTTGCCACTAGTTTTATGTGGTACAGTATATTCTTTAGGGACTCTACTTTTCCAGGAAGGCTTTAGGCAGAGCAGTGAGTAAAACACAGCAACACCAATTTACTAGAAAACATTATTTCAAAATATTCAAATCCCTTCCGGAGTGCTTGATGCAGAAAGATATAGACACTAACCAGGTATTGGGGAGTAGCCATCGGTTAGGTTTTGGGCCTTTTTATTGTTTTGGGTTTTTTTAACTTTTTTTTTTTTTATTCTCTCCACTATAAAAAAATAAATCTATTCACACTGAACCACTAGCAAGCTTATCATCTCAATTTTACTAAGAATTTGTTTCAGGTAGACCAGAGCCTGTTTAATATGGTCATATTTATTTCAGTGAGCTTTTGAATGTAGAAAGATTTCATGTTACAGAAGACAGACTATGCTTAAATTACATGTTAGTACATATCTTTTGATGTTTCCAGAGTTGCTCAAACTGAAGAAAGCCTTTACCCAGCTTAAAATACCCATTGGAATAGACAAATCTGGGACAGGAGTAAACCAGCTGTTTAAATATTTCAGAGATTCAGTAAGAACACAAATTACAGGTACCACTGGTTTTATGTCCTTTGATAGTATGAGAGAATTGTGGGGTTTGATAGCAAAAGATCTGTGAAGATACTTTATGAGCTATCAGCTCCTTTTCCCAGTTAGTACTAGGGACAGCCCTGAGCAACCTGACCTGTTATTAGCCCTGCTTGGAGCACGGGGTGGACCAGGAGACCTCAGAAAACTCCCTGTGTCCCTAAATTATAGATTCTGCCACAGCAGAAAAGAAGATTCCTGGCAGTTTTTCTAGGATATTTGCCAGGTGCTTTAAAAATTACAAGCTGCTGATCTATAACATCCTCGGTATAAACAGCAAGTTCTTAGAGGTATAATATTTTAGCTGTACTGAATGCATTTCCTTTTAATATGCTGGTAAAGTCACTGCAGTTCTTGAAAAAGGCTAAGGGAAAGGGTTAGAAACTACTGGCCTATGCCACTCCTCCTAATAGAGGCTCTGTGTACCCAGCTGCTGTCTGCTCCCCTCTTGGCAAGACCCTGCTTCTAGACTGGAATTTCTCCCTCTGCTCCTTACCTATCATGCTCCATCTTCCTACTTGCACTTCTGTTTCTTTTTCCTCTTTTCAGAAAATAAACCTCTCTGAGTTTTAAATAGTAACACTTTATTTTAGAATTGGTTTGTAAAGTACTAGGCGGAAAAAAAAATCTTGGGAACCCCCGAAATGCTCCAGGAAAGGTCATTCCTCATCCGTCCACCCCCTTATACATTAGTGTATAACATAATAAAGAGGTACTGTTGAGTTAAATATGGGATATCCAGCTTTGCTGTAACTCAACATATTTGATTGAACTTCCTCTCCTGCTTCCCATGTTTTCACCAGCCCAAACATGTTGTCTGCATAGCCTATCGGTAACTATCTTATTTAAAAAACAAATTCTACCTCAGCCTCTCTCCTGTGATGTGCCCCTATGAAATGTTTCTTTTTCAAGTAGCTGATATTTTTCTTTCTCCCCAGTTTCTAACCATCTTCTAAATTTTTCTCTATGATCAGGCATTTTATTTTCTTATAATAAACTGATACTATCTTAAAGGAAAGAAAAAACCACACATTTTATAAGATTTACATTTTTATCCTCTTTGAGATATCAAAACTAACTGAAGCAATTGTGACAATATTTCTTGTAGTTTCTTCAGAGCTTGCCTGGGATGCATTTCATCTAAACCTATGCTCATATTGCCAATTTATTCAACTTTTCTTTCTCATTTCTGCTTCAAATGTCACTTTATTTTTTCCTTAACTATTAGATTACATACCACTAAATTGAGAAATAGCCTTAATCAGGACATTTCCCAAGGAATGGAATTAAACCTAATGATACTTATCAGCAAGAACTGCTGCTTAATTGGGATAGTAATTCGCTTAACTGGGATGCCTGTAGGTTATTTACTGTAATCAGATAAGGACATCTGATCCTTATTTTCCTGAGAAGGTTATCAGAAGTGCTAGTTCTAGAAAGATGTTGTAATTATATCAATGCAGTATTTCAAGTGTGATACCCTCATTTGAGTTGTTGTTCACCTGTTCACAGCTGCACTGTATCTATATTCACTGTATAGGCTATACCACAAATATTCTCCTTTGAGGCACAGGGGTCGAGGAGGTGGCATCCTGAGCGCTCCCTAACCCTTAGGGCAGGATAAAGAATATAGCAGCTCATGCTATGAATGAACTGGGAACTCATTCATGAAAGCCAGGTGATCACTTGATCTGCCTGACAGCAAGATCACATAACCAGCACTGGACTAATGGAATAGTCTAATAATGGCTAATAATGACTACAGAGTAACTAATGTCAGCTAACAGATTGTTCTTGTAGGGTCCTTGAGGATGCACATATGCAACAAGAACTTGAGCAGCTGTTTTATAACTGCAAATGTAAACTGCTCTCTCTCAGCTATTTAGGAGACTATGCTCTCTGGGTTGGCTATATTAAAAGAGTGTTTAGGAAAGTGTTTCAATATGCTACTTTAATTCACTGTATTTTAGCTCACTTGGTCAAATATAACAAAAGTTGAACTGCTGACAGAAGACACGATATCATTTTCAGGTCCTTAATGAGACAATAGTTTTGAGATGGGTAGGGCAACAGAAAGCTACTTCAGACTCAAAATAGCATTTTGCTAATTATACTCCATCACAGCATTATGCAGATGAAAGTATTCAGCCTCTCAGTACTAGACATAATGGAACCAATCATGCAAAGCATTGCTGTCAAGATAGAGTTTGTTACAATTAGGACTAAAACCAACAAAAAACAACTTTTTTTTCATTATTAACAATTTTACTGCAAGTTGGGTGCATCAGAGCTTTAAAAGTTATAGCTAATGGACAATCCATTCTTGATTGTTCTCATCCTGAAATTCACTGTTACTCTTTTCACTCGGTTGAGTGTCTTGCTTTGCTTGGAGGTCAGGAGTTTACTCCATCTAAGCCTGCTACTCAGGGTCCTTGGGAATGGAAAGGATGAATAATGACTGATTCCATTAGTACAGATCACTTATCCAGGCGTTCACAAACCAGTAAGAATGACAGTGAACATGAAAACCATGCTTTCTAACATGCAGAGTTAATGCCTGTCACCCTAATTTCAAAGATCTTAGAAAGCAATTACTCTTTCTTTTGCTTTTCATTCTCCAGTGGACACTCCTGCTTCATTACACAGGACTGTGCTGAGCCCAAGAACCATTTGCAGTCCTCGTCTGAAATTTTAACGAAAAAAGAAAGTAATAAAATCTGGGTATTTCCATAAAGCAGAACTACATCTCTTTCTCTTCATTTTTTGCAGCTAGTGATGTAGGAAGGAAGCTTTGTAAATTCATTGATAGTTAACCTGGATTCACAACACTCTGCATGAACATTACAGTTTCTCAGATAGGGGAAAAAGAATATAAGCTTATAAGAATGGTCTGATAGCCATTTTCAGCTGCTCAGGTTGTTTTCCATTCAGTAATCTCATCCCAACAATAATTCACAGAGTCCATATGTCTTCATTGCAGGACCTCACAAATAGGCATGAAACAGGCAAGAGAATGCATAAATGTGCAGATAACTTTGAAGAAGTGTTCATACACTGAATCATATAGATATTCTTTTTGGTCCTACTGCTACTGACATCATCTGACATAACATTCTCCACCTGACTCATTTACCCAAATAAAGTATTTCTGTTTAACAATTCCATTTCACCAATACATTTTGGCATAGATTTCTAGGACAACTGAGTAAAGAACAACCTCAGGCTATTTTTGTACGCTTTCAGAGATTGATCAAGCTTTTGAAATCACTCTGTATAGCAGGGGAGATATTGAGCTACTTCTAGCAGCCTCCAGAGATGCTATGCTATATGCAGCAATACTGTGCAGCTTCTACAGGATATTCCTAGACATCAATATTTTGATGGACATTTGTAATAAAACAAAGCTTTTTTTCAGGCAGCATTCAGTCTGTTACCTGACCCAGATCCATTAGTGTGTATGGACTGGTGATGATGACAAGGGCTGTAAAGCTCTGGCAGCTCTTTTCCAGGAGTCTAGGGCTGCTCTCACTACTGGAGCTCATTTGAGTTCCATGTTCCTGTAGCAGAGCTCTGCTCGCACTATTTACAAAGCAGCCAATAATCATGGGGCAAAGGCTCCTTGATCTTCCTGTCAGATGTATGTTTCTAGTCAAAAACATGACCAGTCTCTAAAATTTACAGTAAATGATATGGATATAGCAGTCAGTGGTATAGCCATATCATATGGATATACCTGTGAGTTCTTTTTGAGCATGAACCTAACAATATACTTGTCTCACCTTTGAACTCTCTGTGGGAGTTGCCTGAACCACATACACATGGTGGGACAGAGTCCTAATGCCCAAGAACACTTTGCTGTTGCATTGGATATGTATCCCAAGTGCATATAAAACAAGACTGAAGATTTTTTTTTTGTTACTTTCAGAGTAAATACACAGAGTGAAATCCTCCCCTGCTGAAGATGATATAGAATATTTTTTATTTACCTTCATTTTGATCAAAGGTTCATTGCAAGACAATAATGCCAGGCAAAAAATAGATGTAATTTGGGGAGAGGATGTTCTGTCTCATTATGGGAGAAGAAAACTGTCTTGGTCAAGGAGCATATTTAAGTGCATAACTAGGAAAAGACAGATTTAGCATGAATAACAAATATGGTGCTATCTCAGTATGCAGTGGACAGCACTTGGATCATATGACCACTGTGATATCCCTGTAGAAAAATATCCCTTCTCTTAGGCAGAGCTTGAGATTCAGTTCCATTAACAGTCAAAAGCAACAGATAAGTTTGTTGATGGAAGAGGTCTCCACCTTCCAGCCATCTCCTTTGTGCAGGCATTAGCTGTGGTATAACTTTGTGGTGAGACAAATCAGAAAATTGATCACATCAAGAACACCCAGATTGAAGGGAATGGAAGAAATCTGTCCTGTTTGATGACAGCTTACAGTCACATAGAAATTAAGTTATTCCAGATAACATCTAAAGCACTGCAGATAAACATACTTTTGACGAAGTTCAATAATTATGGTTACCACACTGTGCTGCGTGGACTATCTCGTGTCAATCTACCTGGAGTTGGTTCAGTATTAGTATTACATCTCGTTGCACACTGCAGATGTGTGTGGGGAGAATATTCAGGTAATATGACAAAAATGTTCTTTTTATTCTTTAAAGCTAGTGGTTTATGGTATAATTACAATATCTACTCTATGTAATTAGTATACTAGGAATAATTATTAGTACTAAAATTTATATCAACGTGGATCTCTGTCAAGTTCGGGATTCCACTGTGCTGGTTTTCTTTTCTATGCAAAATAATCTGCTAATTTCTAAATAAAAAGAGTCTCTGTGGAGTTGAAACAAGCAAACAAACATAGCAGATAGTTACTTCATTACTAAAATCACAAGTAAAAATAGTTCTACATTTTCTACAGTGGTTATCCATACAAGAAAACAGACACTCAATATTACAGAAGTAGCTGTAGCACATTAGTTAAAACTTTATGTTTTTAGGCAGGTATTACAATTAAGTCAACACAGTTAATCATGTGTTAATAATTCCACTTCATAGCTATTTCCAAGGTGTCAGAACCTCTTTTTTTTTATAGTGGAATATTACCTCCTGAAAGGCAATATTTAAATATGCCTTTGGAGATTGAAAATCAAGCTCTTTAACACAGGAAGTAGGGTACATATTTTTTGGATGGGACCTAATTTCAGTCCTCCTGAATGTTCACACAAAAATAACCATATGCCATAATGCTTAATTCCAAATGGAGACATGTGTTTAAAGGAAGCAGCTTGGCTCTGCAGTCTTGTGGTTAGGACACTGGTTGGCTGAGGTTGTGAAAGACCTAAGGTCATGTATTACTGAAGCATACAAAAGCACTGAAGGGTTTTTAGTGGGTTCCACCTTAAGACAAAGAAGAAAAGAAAAAAGTCAGAATACATATGGTCAACTGTGTAATGCTGAATGAAGAGACAAATATTATTTCTTGATCCAAGCACTGATCTGTTTATTCCCTGAAGTATGAGATTACGAAGATGAATGAAATTCTCTTTGTTGTCATTTTTCAACACAATATGCCACCTGCATTATCTGACATTCACAATTCAACAGCATTTTCCATTTTAGAAAGTATATCAAGACCTCACCACTCTTTTCTTCAAAAATATGAGTTCAAATAGCTTTGTGGGTTTTCTTTATGTGAGAGAAAAGACAAAATCTTTTCATATTGTGAGCTTAGACAGCTCATAGCCACTTAAATAAGAGGCATTTCTACAGCATACTTTAAAATATTTTTCCAGCTATAAAGATTTTATTTACAGCTGGCTTTGCACTTAAGTGATCTTAAATTTACACATAAATAAAATCAGTAACCAAGACTAAATTCTTCAGGCCATTAAATATTTGCACATTTAAAGCACTAGGAGGCATAATCTTACTGTGACCTTGATGCAGAACTGCATTACTAGCTATGTTAACTAATGAAATAATAAAGACATCTAATTTAATTCCAAACTAAAAATATATTTCATTTTCAGTACAGAACTGCAGGATTTATCATTACAGCTGAAGAAATATCTTTCCCTGAAAAATAGCGTAAAAATGTGATACTCTGTGACACTCAGAATGAATCATGTTTGTGCCAAATTTGCAAATAACTTTGGCTGAAAAAAATCAATTCTTTCATCCAAGCAAATATTTCATTTGGAAATAAAGACAAAATTAATTAAAAAGAAAAATATTTAGAAAATGCCAAAAGCCAAAACCAAATGGTTTAGATTGAATGTCATTTTAATCCAGCAACCTAACCCTACACTGCTTGAATAACAAATTATTTCATATTTTTAAAAATTGTTCTTACAGCTGGTGTAACAAGAAGCTATATATTCATCTTGTTTGTTTGTTAGTTTGGGTTTTTTTGTATATAACATATCTACAACTAGGAAAGGGGTTAGCATTTTATTAAAGGAATGATGTCCAAAAGTCCCGAATTGTTCTTATTATTTGGCTTTATCAGAGATATTTTATTTGCTTTTTAGCTTTGAACAAGTTAAAACAAAAAGGTGGACAATAACTGTGATTACCTCACAGAGATTTTTTCCATCATAAAGTATGTGTAACTGTTTTTTATAGCTTCTTTTAAAAATTGAATTCAAAAATTCTAAGAATGCTGAGTGCACATAATTATAGTCATGCAGTCCTACACGGAAAATCTTAAAGATCTGTCTCACACATAAGTGAAGTTTAGCTATGGTAATTCCAGTGGCTCCCACTTTCAGCTAACTTTGTTCCCAGGTGCTTACTGAAAGTCATAGGGATGGCTCAGTGGTTCATGAACCAATTTACAGCCCTACTTTCTAAAGTAAACAAGCCTTCAATTTCAATTTTTCTTAATTCACCAGAATGTAATTTCCAACAGTTTAGGAGCTGTCACACAAGCATCTGAGCTGTGCTAGCAGTAGATGTAGAGAGATAACTGAGAGGGGTTTTGGAAGCTGGAAAGCAACGCTGTGAGGGGCAACTCTTCCCAGTGAAGCCATTCCCAGAGCAAATCAGAGCCTTCAGATAGTAATTCAGTGCACACCAAGAAGGGAAGCCTCACTTAAATCATTAGCAACGAGCCAAACACAAATACAGATGTAATTATTAATTTATTTATCATTAATTATTTAATAAAATCTTAATTTTCATTGAGGCAGATTATTTTTCATTGACTCTCACACAAGCTTGCAAAGTTCATGCACTTTTTTCTCTTTGAGCTATTATAATAGTCTTTTGGGTAATGTATACTCCTTTGCTTAAACCTAAAATTGTTCTGAAGAATATATCTTCATCCAGCTCAAAAGTAACTATTATAAAATGCATTATTAATTCATGAAAATGATTTTCTTTTCTGTAAGCACCACATTGTAAACTGGTGTTCTTTGATTTGCTTGCGAATGTCTTTTTACAGTGCGGTGATATTACGCCCAACTGGGCAGCCCAGAATGGCAAAAACTTTCCCTAGGCAAACTGAGTTAACATTAGAGGAGAAAACCCATAATCATAAATTTTCCTCAGACAGAATTCGTAACTATGTGAAATAAGATAATATTGTTATTAAAATGCCAATGTAATAACTCACCTAAACTTTTCACCTAAAAAATCACTTTCTACACCTAAAGCCACTATTTCAGTAATGCTCTCATTTATGTATCTGTTTTTGCATCTGTTTGTAATTTCTAACTGGAGTACCTTCAGTGATCATACTCCAAAGTAGCACGTTGACACTACTAACAAAGATCAAGGTCAAAAAAAGCTTTTCTTTTACCCCTCTAAAGCAGCATTTGGAAAGCTGTCACTTACATCTTTTATTAGTTACTTCAAAGCTAGTCTGGCACACCCATTACCATCTGATTGCCTCCTAAAATCCTGATAAGCATAATTAGTATTTTAATATCTTTGCACTGCACAATTGCATTTTAATATCTTCACGATCAAGAGGACAATGTAAGCAAAATATGTCCTTTCAATATATAAGTCAATGAATTTCATGACTTAACTCCTTTTATAAGACTGAAATATTCCAAGCCTAGAATTCCTGCTGTATAAAATCTTAACTTGAAGTGGTTTCCCAGAAGTAATTCTCTTTAAAAATGCTGCTTTTGAAATAATGTAGTGGTGCAAACTCTTTGCTGTACTGCTAAAATCAAGCAAACACAGATCAAGAAAAACAAAATATGTGATACTTATCCTTTCTACCCATCAAACAAATTTGTCTGGGTAATGACACGAAATGAAAATGAAAAATAAAATGCATAGGACCCTCCCTGCTCCCTCAAAGCTTGGAAAACACCATATCACTTCTTTTGTTTTCTATTTTCTTTTGCAGAACACTTTTATGCTGATCATATAAGTAAATGAACTTTAGGACATAAAAATTTTAGGACAGAAAATAAAAATACATTATTGAAAATATGTGCATTAGAATCATAACAACATAAAACACAGCAAGCACATGAAAGCTTGCTTTGGATTCAGTTGTGAAAATTTTCCATAAAGCAGAGCCATGGAAAGGAACAGGTCTGCTACTGTAGCTCTGGCTTTTTTGTGGCTTTGTTTTGTTTTGGGGTTTTGGGGTTTTTTTTGCTTCTGATAGGTCAAGAGTCTCCTGGGGAAACAGAAACCTTTTGTTAAATGTTCAAATTCTTAGTGACCTAAAATTCAGTTAAACATTAATTAATTGAAGTAAAATGGTCCTCTTCCAAATTAAAGCTTATGTAATCAACATACTTTACTCTCCTAATAGAGAAAACTTTAAAACGTGCTCCTGTTACATCTCAGTAGTTGATAGGCACAGCAGGTATTTTAAGAAAACATTTTGTGTACTAAAATTGGCTTTGAGATATCCAATATATGCCTGGAAACCTAAACCAAAGTGATACATGCCTGAGAGAGTATAGTCCCAGAAATGCTCAGGCTATATCTGTACATGTCAACTTAACAATGTCAATGCATGGGCTCAGGTCTGGACACTCCTCCACAGGCTGCAGAGGTGGCAACATGGTCTCTGGTTTGGGGTTTTGGCCCATGAACCTAATGCTTTCCCAAATAATTCCTCAGCATGGGCCAGTAACTGGTCTAAACAAGGAATCTGAACATGGCCACTCCCTTTAGAGAGTGTTTCTGGCCAGGTGGACAGAAGCGTTGTGGTGTCCCATCACCACCTCTTTCTGGTCATGCGTTGTCTACTGATGTGTAGCTTTGAATTCTCTCATAGTTAAAAGTCAGAACATTTATGTGTAATGGGAAGGAAATTAAACACTGGGATCCTAGGAAGAAGATGGGTGGAAGTGATAAGAAGTTACTATAGTAAGTTACTCCTTTTTGCCTCTCAATAGTTTAACAATAGTTACCTAAACTTCGACTTACTTAAATTTATAGTTAGTATAACTACAGAATGATTACCGTCATGTAGATACAGCTGGATAGGTCTCAAACTAACCAGCTAAAGTAGTACAGGTTGTGGTGTTGAATGTTTTTGTCTATATTTTCACTGTTTTTCAATGGTATAAAACATGCATGGTAATCAAGAGAAGGAGTAGGAAAGCATCATGTAAAGGAAAATTAGTTAGACTGCTATAGTAAAGTGGACCTAGTCAACCTCCTCTATAATCAAGTAATTAAGAAGAATGTATACATATATATCATATTTGCTGAAAAAAATGGCTTGCAATTAAGTGAAACTATACACTTAAATCTGAGGGAATATTTTTGCGAAGTTCTTCTCCTATTACTTAGGATTCTCTCCAGTATCTAGAACCTGATTTATGAAAATGCATTTTCTCAATACGAATATTTGGTTTACTCTACAACAGTTTATCCTGCCTTTTAATTTCTCTGAGAGACAAAAATGTAGACTGATGAAAAAAATTTTAAATACTTTTCACTCGTGACATTAGATTAAATTAGCTTCCCACATGCATAAAAATTTCTGTATCTCTCATAGGCAAATAGAGGATCATTAGCCTTCAGAACAAATGTTTTCCAATAAAATGATGAATAAATAGAAAAAGTCAAAAGCGTACTCAGTTTTCTGACTGAAATTAGACAACAGTTTTGAGTTCAGGACACTGATCTCTTTCAAAGCCTAGAAAGGCAAGAAAGAGCTCTAGCAAGAAAAGCTCTAAATAACAAAATCAATAGAGGATAGATCCTTCAAATGTGAACAAATCAATTCCAAAGTAATCCATTCCTAGGATGTATCATTACTGTGTTATTACTTGAGATTTATAAAAGAACAGAGTCACTGGGGTTTTTTTCTGACTAACAAGGACAGAACCAGAAGGCAATAACTTTTTTCCTGACAGACGTAAATTCAGCCTCAAGCTATTCCAGCTTGGGACTCCTGACAACGTGGAAAACACACTGCTAGCCAGGGATTCAAGTCAGTGACCTAGGAATTAAACTCTGGTCCCAGTTAAACCATCTTAGAAAGGGAAATTACATGAGACCTTGGAGTTTCCAGGGGTAGACAATGCAAGTACATAAGAGAAGTGAAATCTGCATGCAGCTTCTAAGTTATTTCTGCCTGGAATATTCCACAGAAATATGATGCATTTTCACAGAGCTGGCATGAAAGTGAGAAGAAAGAACGTAAATACAAAGTATTTGCAGCTTTGATGAATTTCTCACAAGAATCATGAGTAAAAAAATGCAGATTAGGCTTTAGTTCATGTGTCACCTGGGATCAGAACATTGTCTCTTTAAGTAACTGTTTATCCTAAGTATAATACTGTAAATATCATGTATTCTGCAAGAGTTAACCAAATGTTCAACTATAATATTAGTAGCTTTATTAAATATGGTCTCATGGATAATTGCCATCCATATGAAATTAAAATTTCATCAATTGTGTTGTGCCTGGTTGCCTTCCTAGAAGCATTGAAAATAGTGCATTTCAGCACTCCTAATGACTGTAAATTAGTAAAAAGTAATTAGACACTTTAATAGCACTTTGGCTAGAACATCAACAAGCCCAGTAATTGGATCTTATTAGTTTGTGTTTTGCAGTATGGTACACACCCACACAAACATACACCCACACAAAACAAAACCTGGCCAAAACCTGAGAAGACACAGCCATAGATCAGGGTTTTTTTGACTGTAGAGCCTTTATTCAATTTTGTAGAATAAAGAAGTAATTATTAAGAAAGAGCTCTTGACAGGTTTAACCACTACCAGATCTTAGATTACTTACAACTTTAAGAAACTTTTCTACTGTACAGTTTCTTACGAATATTTTCATACTTCAGATATCACTTGAAAATACATGTGAGCTATGGTGAGCTATGTCTCAGTGAGCTTAGTACTGCAATTTTTTAACAAGGATAGTGTTTTTACAGGGGGATTTTCTCCTGTAGAGAAGTGTGCACACCGCATTTGCCTCATCTTGTGATTGAAATCATCGTTGTTTTAGCTGCCTGCACAGAGATCAATGCCATCGTCAAATGAGCAGTTCCTTTGATTACTAAGTGTCTGGAGAATTGTGTCCCGGTCACTAACAGACAAAGGAGACACCTAAAACATTCATTTAGAAAAGTTGTGGGCTGTAGAAGTCAAATAAAGCACCAACTGAAAAAGAAAAAGAAAAAGTATGCTTGACAGGTCACCTGTAAATAAAGCCCTGCTAGAAAAATGTTACAATTTCTTTTCTTATATAAATCTCATCTCAAGTACTCAGACCAAAAACCATTACTGAGCTACAAACATTATGGCTTTTTTTGTATAGTGTTTGCCAAAAACAAACTCTTTAATGATGCCCTTCTATATAAGTAAATGTTACAGTGAAATCCAGAAACAAGGATGAATGTAGATTTGCCCTTAGGCAGTCCTGACTGTAGACAGGTCCAAAAGTGTGAGACCTATCTAGGTTTCCCTCTGTCAGAATGTGCTTATGATATGAATGTTATTAAATATTAATATGCTAATAAATATTAATGTTAAATGTTTTTAATTACTAAGACATAAATATTAAGATTAAAAGATTAAATAAAAATTCTCCAAATATACTTAATGTATCAGCTAGTCATATGCATATACTACTATGTGTTAAACTCCACGATTGATACTATCAGTCATAAAATGATATATAACATAAGACAATTTTCTAACATGTTAATTCTATCTAATAAAGTTGTCATTCAAAATTATTTAAGAGACAGATGTGAAATTTCCTAGAAGAAGCTTCCCAGTAATTTTGGATCAGGCACCCTGCAAGTTCAGGCGGTACTGTTAATAATATCCCCATCAAAATAAGAATGAGAAATAAGAACTTTAGTAAGATTTTCAGAACCAAGCTTTCTGTCAAAGAAAACCTCTTCCTTCATCAATTCATAGGAAAGCTTCTGAATGAACTGATTTCTACTGCTTCCCCTTTTAAAGGTTTTACTCTACTTTGTTCTCACTTCTGATTTCTCTTGCCTACCATACATACAAGTTTAGCATCATGACTAAGAGATTTCTGGGTTCAACATGTATGTAATTATATACAGAATATGACATTGCAACAGCACTAAAATTTCAAAGTCATGTCCTCAGAAGTTTTTTAGTCTCAGAATTTTTCTGGAGTGTCTCATTACTTGAAAAGACTGGTAAAGATACTGTCTAGATAAAGTCTAAAAAAGGGCCTCAAGGAGTTAAATGACGACTGAAGACTCACATTTGGTTACTGTCTATCCCTATAAACACATCAACGTTCCAATATTCTGATTGCCAGAAATTCAGCCCATTAGTTGTAAAAATACCTGAAACATAACATCATCACAGTAAGCAACGCATCAGCTGAGCAGTCAAGAACAGCTATTGACCACCACAAAAATATTTTCCTCTTCCTTTGATTCTTGCAAATCAACTAATGAAACTAATGCTTTTCAGGGTGGGTAGGAAGTGAACGGGGTCAAACTCACCTCTCCTCTTCTAGATTATTAAATTATTCCAGGAGAGGAATCCTTTTGATGCCCCTCCACTCTCCAGATGTCAATTATAATTGGGGTAGAAAACAAGGGTGGCACCTGGAACAAAATTCCAAGTTTATCTAGTAGTAATAACAAAAGCAAGGTGTCCAATATGTTAACCTCTGCTCCAAAGATGAACTAATGTCACAATCTTTTGGCTTAGGTTTGGATCTCAGATCTACCCAGCTCAGCTCTTCACGCCAGCCAATGGTCTGTTGATCATTGACCTTGAATTCTTCCTAGAGTTCACAGCACAGCTTTAAAGGGAGATGTGGAGAGCTTCCCCCACAGTGGCACATTCCCCATGACCAAGATGTTCTCCAGAGAAGTGAGAAGTCAGTTGGGATTACTTCAGGATAGAGGTGGATACTTAACTTGGTTTCCAATGTTCCACGTAGTGGGATCCCATCAGTTATTGTATAAAAAGAGCACCATCTTTTCCTTTGTTTTTTGTGCATGGACATTCACATTCAGATGGAGGTTAAGGGACTCTGAACCCCAGGTATTCTCTTCTGGGGCCCCACCTTCAACAGGCTGTATTATATCATAGCTTTCCAGACTGAACCTGTTGGACCAGGGCAACTGAGGACGTTGCCTAATACAGGCCTAATGCAGAAAACAAGATTAGCTGCCACTGTTTAACCTGCTAGCCTTTTTCCATAGGTCATTCTGATTTGCCTGATGCATCAGGTATTATTAATTGAGCAAGGGAAGTAGATAAGTTCTTGTAGTATCACTGTCGGTCTTTGCAGCTGATGAGAATTGAGGTTGCTTAATACCAAACATGATAAAGACTTTAAAAGTTAATGTGCAGCTTGTACTGAATAATAACAGGAAAATATTATAATGAATAGTTAATCACCACTTAATTAAATTTTCAGGATACAAGGGCTACTAAGCAATTAAGCAAATATTCTGTACTTAAGGGCATAATTAAAGAGCCTTCCTGCTTCCTGCATATAACATCATTTAAAAAACTTTACATTTCTCATGATCATTTCTACCGGGAAATACCTGTGAGACAGAAGGCAGATTATGCAGCAACATTTCATTGTTTCCTCAAAGCTGTCACAATTGAAAACAATGTCTTAAAAAATTTACATAATAATCAGTCACAAAAGCAATTGTTCATTAAGTCTAGTATATTAAGGGTCAGTGCCATATAACTAGATCGCTGAAATAATAGAATGAGCTCTTTTCAACAGTTTGATACCTGTGACTGATTCATCACACCATTCCATCTGTAGTTAATAAAGTCTGGCTGGCACTCTGCTTTTGAGCCTTAGTTAGCTGTAGAGTTTATATGATAGGGCATTATGAGACTGGATGCTGTCTAAGGACAACAAATATGTATGCAAACACTGTAATATTTTAGCAAAAAAAGTCAAGATTTATAAATCAAAGTTTATGAAAGCTAGCGGTCTTTATTAGAACGAGTTCTGATTTGGAAATACACACAAGCACTCTTGGGATTCAGGCCACTACAGTCAATTCTCAGTCTCATTGATTTTCAGAAAAAGGCATTTCAAATTATTTCAGTACAAATATTTCAGTTGATTCAGACTCACCCTTTCCTTCTTTCTCAATTCATCCTGCTATTTGAAACATTCCTGTCACCATGGTATCATAAACTGCTCAAAACAACTGAAGACTTTCACAAAAATTCCAATAAAATAAGCAGCTGTCTCCGGTTCTGTAGAATCTGCTACATAGCTCTCTTTGTAGTAGCCTTATTAAACCAATTCAATAGGATGCTATGACAGTGGTATTGACTACTGTGGTTTACCTTATGGACTCCTTTTTATTCCATTGGTCTCTTTAACAATATAATTTATTCCATTTCTCATGACACAAATTATTAATAGAAGAAAGACCAGCCAAGTTATTTTGCCACCCAATCAACCTTGTACATTTCCTGAACTACGTACAAACAATTTTCCTAAGTTCTGCAGGGCTGTGAACAATAGGTAATGTAATGTGGTTATGCTCTTTTTTAATGAGCTGTCCGTAAAAGAATGGTTAAACTGTATCATGTTCTGAAACAATGGCCAACTGAGAAAACGCAGAAATAAAGGCACATTTGCAGATTTTGACAATTGCTTTGTTCTATTTGTGGCTGACATTTTGACGCATATTTCCTTGGGTTTCTTCCTGGAAGGCAGGTAGGCCACGATTATTCTAATTTTAACATGTGAAGTGCAAAATGAAAAGACACACAAAGAAAGAAGTTCTTCACTATTCCTCCTCAGAAAACTTATGAACTGACTGACTCATCAGATTTCTTTGCTATTTATCCTACCAGAACAGTATATTTGGATGTCAGGAAAATCATAACCCAATCCTAGTCTACACTTTCCTAAATATAGGTGGTTGCACAGTTCAACCCTCTTACTCATAGTCTACCGCAAGACAAAAAAACCCCCAACCAACCAAACAAAAAAACACCAAAAAACAACCACCATCACCCCCCAAAAATCATCCCCCAAAACTATCTAAAAAAAAAAATTGCTAACTATGATAGCAACATTTTGAATTTGCCAGTGCTTTTCTCTGTCTCTCACTTTCTCTCTGGTTAAATACTCATGTCATCACTAGCGTACACCATCACATCTCTTCATGAAGACAGCTGCCAAGATCTAAGCTGCTGAGACAGGAATGACTTTTTAAAATAAACCAGTCAAAAGAAAATAAAAAGAAGTTACTTTTTTTTCAGTTACGGTCTCCAGGTTCAAACCAGTGTACAGTTCACATACACTAGTATTCTGTCTCAAGAAGATAATTTAGCAGCAGACAGAAGCTGTAAATTATTGACATAAATTGATTTCATGTCGTATCTTTCTTAGGACCTTCTACAGTCCACATTAGCATTTAGCAGTCTACCACTGTTTTTATGAACAGAATGCTAATTTGACATCACACCTACTTTCACTCCTTCACATCTCTCTACATAAGAATCCTTAAAATGCAGAATAAATTTTATAGTAACACAGTATTTGAAAATTGCTGAGGAGTTCTACTTTGAAATTACAACTTATAAAACAAATACCTTGGCTACTGAAAACAAGCACAAGCATATTGATTTCATGGACATACTTTTCGTTAGTCAGCTGTAAGTTTGTCTGTTAGGACACAAAAATACTTTCAAAGGGACATTTTCTGAGGAATTTTTGTTTCTTTGGAAAATGTCCAGTTGGTGCTATCCAAGTGATCTATGGAAAGGAACTTACTGTATTCTAAAAACTTACCTAAAAATTTGAGAGATCAGTAGACTGAAGACACTATAATCTGAAATGTCTTTTCATAAAATATTCCTTGAATCTCACCTTGTTAGCAAGGTGTCAGGCCATCCATTTCCCAGCAACCCGCTTAGCCTTGTAGATATGTTTTTCTTGAGCCTGTAAACTCTGAAACTGTCCAGCTTCCAGGGAACTGTGTGCTTTGGGAATCCTGTTTTCCATAAAAACTAGTTAAACTAAGAATTAAGAAGTAAATACACTGCAACCCTTGTCACATCTCCTTAAAGTCCACAGTAGAGGGTGCCATATGGTCAAGGCTTGCGGAAAGGCGTATACATGATCTATTGAACTCCAGCATCAACTAGGACCTTCAGAAAATTGTTTTCTGCCTAGGAGAACTCCATTCCATAATTACTGAAATAAAAGCAGAAAGAAGGAGGAATATTTTTATCACTTATCTGTAGGGACCTAAAGTAGACTGTAAAACTTCCTCAGTCCCTTTTGCAATTCATTGGATGAAAAAAAGAAGGTGATACAAGTGGAGTACTACAAACTGTCCTTTGGATATGCCTCTATCTCTGTCATTCATTTTTTTCCTGACAGCAAAGACTCTGTGGAAAATAGTAGGGCAACTAAAATGGATGATGTGAATATTCCTTCAAAAAGATTCAGTTTAGTGGATTTCTAATTTGTCAGAGCATTTTGAAATCCAAGTATCTCATTTTTATATTTGAATGAAAACAAATTCTGAAACCTTGACATTCTTTGTAAACCCTTCAGTTGTTTACTCAGGCTTAGTTATACACTTAGGCATCAAAATCATCCTGATGTTGTGCAATATCTGACATCACTGATGTACAGCATTAAAGGATTTTTAAATCAATTGCACACATGAATCTTAAAATCAATGAAGAGAAGGTAAATCAGCACTGGAACAAGATTGCACAGGGTGCTTTAAATTCTCTATCACTTGAAGTCTATATACTAAAGAAGGAGTAATTTCGAAAGCCCTTTCTAACCACAACTACTACCAGAATTCATCACATTTGAAGCAAGCACATGAACAGAAATGGAATGAAGTGCAAGTTATTAACAGCAAGTGTGAAGGAGAAGACAACTCTGTAGGAATGCCAAAACATTCCTTCCTTCTTCCAGAGAGTATCCCTGAAGGCTAACTGAAGTCACTGCCAATGATCCAACTAACAGAAGAAATATCTCAGTGTTAAATACCTGGATAATAAAAATGAGGAGGAAGAAAGAATGAACTTTGTTGTTTTTCTTTCTTCTCCCTTGCTTTTGCGTATCAGCTTGATGTTACATAAATGTCCTTTTTATTCAATGATCTTCTTGTCAGCAAAGTCTGAGCTTGCAAGAGTTGAAACAGTGCTATGAGATTCCTGTTCACAGAATTTCATTTGACTTTGTAGCCTGCAGCCTTCAATCTCAGAAATACAATACAAAGAGTCCAAAATATGAACATGAGAAGCAGCAGCAACAGCATACTCAAAACACAAATTTCTTGGGGACCATCACGAAAAAAAGTCAATTAAAGAAGATACTATTACTAGTCATATGACAATGAGTTCCCTTCTGGTTATCTGTTATGCTATAAGCAAAACTGACATATGTTCAGAGTATGTTTGGATTATTGCTCCAAATAATTTCTTCCCCAGTTATATGATCCTGTTATTGAATTTCTCTTTTCTTCATCCATTGTTTGCTCCTGAATTTCCTTCCAAGATCCTTGCTAAATACTGCTAATGCTCTTTTAGATTAAATTGGGAATGATATTTATAAAATTATTGCTTGGTCTTGTCTTCTAGCTTCCTGGAGTAAATGTTGAAGGAATTTAATGTTTATTTAATGCCAGTTTTAATTCTGGCATACAGAATTTTGGAAATATGTTGTTAACCTAACTATAATTTATCAAATTTAATTTAAAACAGAAGAGGTCTCTAGATCAAATTTACTGCTAAGTTTTGATAGCTTCTGACAGCACAAAATTGTGGAAACATTACTTTTAGTGAAAAGGCATGAATAGCTTGATATAAACAGTAAAACAGAGGTAACACCTTCTAATCCAGGTTAATTAGGTCGTTAGTTTATGATTCTGAAAAAGGTTAATACAATTTATGCCAGAGAACATAGGGTAATGGAAAATATAGCTTGCTCAGCTTGTTTGATATTTCTTTTTCTTTTTAATGAGATAACAAAACTAACTGATTAGGTTAGTAGAGTCAACACCATATTCATAGGTCTTTTCAAATTAGGGATATAGCTGCTTTGTAAACCAGAATATAAATTTGTATGGCTTTTGTTTCTAGCTCATATTTGTTTAAGTTGGCTTTTCAGATACTCAATTTAATTACACGTAATATATAGTTATAAGGGTAACTAATGGAATATAGATTCTACTGTGGCACTATCACCAAAAAGACTGTCACAGTCCTTGGATACCTGAACAAGGGAAATATTAATTAGGCATTGATCAGTTATTTTATCCGTTTATTTTTAGTGGTACTAAGAACATTTTCAAGCAGTTTAAAAAGACTAATGAAAAACAATTGGAGACAGTTCAGAAACAAGAATCCAGAATGATGAATGGACTGTAAAGCATGCTATTAATTTCCATTCAACAACATTCACCCCAAAATCTATGTAATTTATCACATTGAGATTAAATAGTTAATTAATCACACCTGGTTTATAAGTTAATACAACCAGACCCAATGCTTGAAAGTGAAAGTTGGGTAGATTCTCACAGAGGATTGAAAAAGCACTTTTTTTGAATCATTATAAACTTCTGGTAAAATTTTTAGCAGTTCTTTAACTTTTCTGTTAAAAAGGGTCAATGAGATTTTTGAATTCTTGGGAACTTTTTTACTGCAATTTGGTTCCCAAATGCACATTCACTAGCTCTGATAAGAATGGATTGAGTGAAGTCCTATGAGCTCTGTTTGCATGTATGACCACACTAGTCCTCTGGACTTCTAATTTGTGACTCTACAGAAAGACTGTGAAATTAGTTAGTTCCCTGAGAGATGCAACTTTACAACTCTGCTAATGAGGGATGTCCAGAGAAAACTAAAGTTTTAGCTTTGTACTTCCCTTCATATGCAAGAACCCTCTGCTTGAAAATATGCCTAGTTTGGATTCCTCATTGTAGTTTTACCTGTGCCTACTACTTTTTCTCTTGCCAGGAAGAGTGAATCTGGCCTCATATAATTGAATATGCTTGTTACACTACTTGTACTGTTAATCTAAACATCCTCAGGCACAATCTTGGTATCCTCTTGCACTCTTTTGCTTATAACCAATAAAAAGATATATAAAAATAATTTTTAAAATGATTGAATGCCATTGCACTGAATGATAGCTGCTCTTTTATATTTACTGACTTGCAAGAATTTTGATAATATTTTAATAAAGGCAATTATAGTCCTTTTATATATGAATCTTGAAGTTAACATCCATGACTGACTATTATTGAAAGGAGAGAAGAACATAAAATATGCTTGCAGAGAGAATTAAGTGTTTGTCTTATGTGCAGGGCAAAGAGAAATACCCATATAGTAGGTACTTTTAATAATGCAAGAATGTCAACTCACAGATTTAGAAGTCCAGCTCTGAAGTACCAAAGTGTAAAGAGCTTTTTTCAGTAAAATGAAGCATTCCAGAATAAAGGTGATTTTCATTAAGCATAGAGCTGCAGGCACAAGGAAGACTGGGAACCTTGCATCTGATTTAGTACTGAATGAAAGCAATTCCCAGGCAGAGTTTTTGCAGATGAAAAGAACTGTCAAATGAAATCAGAAATTGGTGTGCAAATTGAGAACTTTAGAATGCTATAATTAGCTGAAAGAACTAGCAAGCTTGGGCTTGATGACATTAGTGATCAAAAGTGACCGCAGAGGTTTTGGGACTTTGTTCTTATTCTGAAATCTTAGAGATAAATTAATTGTAACTACTATTTTTCTGTATCTGTCTCAGTTCTTGTTAGACTGTTGTGTTAAATGATTTCTACATTATTTTCAAATTCTTTTATTGCCACAAAATGTAAAATTATGCTTTATGTAAAACAAACCCACCCTGAAATTTATGTCTAAAAGATCTCCTTTTTATTTACTGTCATTTTTCTCGCTTGGTTTTTGGTCTCATAAATCAATACACGTATACCCCTAATGTGATCAAAATTAGCAATCATATTACGTACTGTATTATTTGGGGAAGTCCGTTTCTCTCATTTGACCTCATTTGCCATCTATAAACAAGAAATTATATGAACATGCTAATTTTGTTTTGGAAGGAAGGGATTCTGCTGTTGTGTAAGTGTTCGTGTGTGTGCGTTGGGTTTGGAGAAAAGACAGATAAAATGTACAACATTTGAATGGAAGGATTCCTCTATCTAAGACACCAAAGCTCTGCGGAAATCAAGCACCATCTTCTACTTCAGAGTTTGCTGAGTAGCAGAGGGCTGGACTCAATTCAAGCCACCCTTGGAGGCCACCATCTGGAGGCCCCCTGCTGTCAAACTTCAGAGCTCCAGAGCTCTGGAAAGCAGATCAGAGCTGGATTTCCCACTGCACAGCTTGCAGTGGGCTCCTTCAGTCTTTTTTCTGTTTCCAGAAACTGCCCCAGCAGTCTGTCCTCAGCCTCTTCACACCTTATACTGTGGGTGAGTAAGCCATGTTCACAAGCACAGAAAACCTTTCTTCTGCATGCCAAGCAGAAGGACATCATATAAACAAGCACCCAGGCTCTTACCAGGGCTTCCTCAGTTTGCAATATTCCAATATTCAAAAGATAGCCACTTGATCTAATCAAAGCCTACTTCTTCCACAGGCAAGCCTTCATTAAAAAATGTTTGCTTTTTTCCCTGTCACAACTCTCTTTATGAGAGAAAGAACTTTATTGCCAGACGACAGCTTCAAATTTCGCTGTCTGCTTTTCCCCTTACTCAACTAGGAGCATAGTAGACACTGAACCTAGGGTAAATATTTTTGAACACTGAGTGGCAGAAGCCAGCATGTAGAGTTACAGTTTGCATTTAACAGCAACCTTTCTGGCTATGTTTGTATCGGTTGTTGAAAGTAAAAAAAAAGAAACGTTTCAAATAGCTGATAAATAATATGATGTAAATAATTCATCAGTCTTGTCCACTGCAGAAATTAGGTGTTTCAGCACTGATTGGGAAGTTAAACTGGTTTGCAGCCTCTGCACAAAAACATTAGAGGGAGCAAGAAGCAGCGCACCCATGGCTGATACAGAGGAATCTGGCAGGCTGCTGGGTAGGAGGTGTAATGTAATACCACCCACAGGGTCCAATGATAAAAACAATTCCTCCCACTTTCTAGACTGTGCCTTAGGCTCTGCCAGCACAAGGTGAAGCTCAGTTACAAGCATAATTTTGGCAAAATTAATATAACGTCATGCAGACAAACCCGAGGTGACACATCTATGCTTCATCTTATGTACGCAAATTAACAGCCTATTTATCATCATTCCACAGTGCAGCCTGTTGCCTGCATCAGGAACCAGAGTTCAGTAGTTGGCTGATTTCAGTTTCCAAACCTGGAAATCCTAGCAGAGCAGGTAATTTGATCAGATTTTCCTTGGACCTTGTGTATTTCTAAAACTATTGTTTATCACTTAAACTATTCGAGCAGCACTCTGTATAATCAGTTAGACACATGCATAATTTGTTATCCTGGTGAAAAAAAAAGGCAACTGAATTGAGCAAAATCATCAGAAGTTAACATTCCTTTTAACAGCAATGGTCTACCCAAGGCTTTATTCTTCCAAGTCTTTTTCTCTATGTATTCTTTTCTCCTGATCTAAGTTCTAAAACGCAACTGAAATTTTCCTTTTTTTTTTCTGTTATCCCTGCTAGTATTCATGAAACTTTGAAACTTTGGCATCCTAAAAAAGACAGATGGAATAAATATCACATCTACAAAATAGATGTGTACATCTGTGTTAGTTGCTGACACTTATTTGAAGAGATTAAGAGAAAAAAATCGCATCATATCTGATCCTGCAAGGCAGGTGAGTTGAACTCGTTGAATTCAAGTAGTGCCTACTTCTCTGTGTTGACTATGAAGGGATTTTATAGAATTAGCTCAGATGCAGTCATGTATATTGTAGGCACCTAATCCTACCCAAGAATTCTCACAATATTCCAGTGGATGTGTCAGGACACATGCATAAGGTAGGATGTACCAAGTAGGGAACACAGAAAGACAAATATTTCTTAAATATCTAAAATAACTCCTCTGTGGAATGTCCCTGTGATTTGGGTGTAGGAGGCATTCAGCACTGAAATTTAGCTCTAAGTTAATTTTTGTGTTTCCTTTTAATTTTACCTCTAATTGTTTGACAGGTTCCACAGACAAGAGATGGGTGCTATTCCAGAAAACAAGAAGTGTGGTTTGCAGTATTTTACTGCTGAAGTAGGCTGAAACTTCTTGCATAGAAGCTGTCACATTTGGATTTTCAGAACACAGCTTTGAAGTAAATGATGGTACTCAGGCACAGATTACAGATAGCTTGCTGGATTAGATGCAGAAGTAATGGGCAGAAGAAGAGGGTATGATTCTGAAAGAAGTCCAACAGTTCTGCTTGATTTATCTTCCTAGTCAGTCTGAGCTTACAATACTAGCTTTAAACAGCCTTTTGCTTTATTCTTCATCTTCCCTCCTGCCCATATTCCCCAATTTCATTTGACATCAGTCATGTTCAAATCTGGAAAGGACAATCACTGGATGCAAATTCAACACAATGTATAATAGCCACTTGTTTCACAGCAGAATAAGTGTTCTCTTGTCCCTTAGAAATATCTCACCCCAACTTACATGTGTATGATGTGTTTCTGAAAAAAAACCCCAAACTCCAAAACAAAACAAAAAAAACAACCAAACAAAAAAGGTGATTTTTTTCTTTTTTTTTTTACTGGCATTATTTTAAATGTCAAATATTTCTTAATATTTATATTACTTCTCTTTATAACAGAAGAACTTAACAGCCTTACGAGCATTCCAGATATATAATCATCCTCAGAAAAGAAACACTGTAAGTTTCTTGATGTATTCTACTCACAGGGTTATTTCATTCTCTGCTATATTTCTATTTTCAGATAAGCTCCAGAGGACCTCAACTTCTTAATTTGATAGTTATACGGCTAGATTTTTTATTTTTTTGATGCTAAACTGTAATTTTAATAAGAAGTTTGTTTAAGAAATCCACACATGACATTGCAAAGAAGTGACTATGCAAAAATGACTATTTTTAATCAAGTAAATCTAATATTTATTTATCCTCAGGGCTGTATCTTTCTCTTATAGCTAAAAGAAGTGCTATTTTTATTGTTGTTGGCTTTTTCATACTCTCAGTAACAATGTAGTGTTTATTAAGAAATGAGACAAGAATTTTCCTTATCACACCCATTAGTAGAATTGTTAATTGATTCGCTCCTTGTCTATATTATCTTTCTCCACTGAAATTTCTCAGTATTACACAGCTCATTCTAGCAATATTAGTCAGGAAACACCTGCAAATTAAGAATTATGACTTTCTTTGAACTCAGTTTACAACACCATGATTAAATGTCAGCCTCATTAGTACAGGAGTATTTTCACCATTCCAGTTACTGCAGCAGAAGTGAAGAATGATAGAGGAGGCAGATTACTGTAGATAACAACTTCATTTTATCTGTACGATCCACATAAAAATCAGCTGCTCTGGTATAAATGAATAGAGCTAGAATAAAAATTATTGATGGATTTATATAGAAAAATATAAGAACCAAATTGACTTTTTGATTCATAGGTTGAGTTTTTATGTATGCTAACTGAAAAAAAAATATTTACATGTGCTGTTTCTCTTGAAAACACAACACTTTAATTGGGAAGGCATTGAGATGTGAAGAATCACTGAGACATCATGAAGATGAAATCACTTCTTCACAAGAACAGCAGAGTCACTCCCATACCACCATGAGGGAGAGATGCTTGTAAAATATTTGCTAGTGAATAAGCAATTGCTATGCAATGACTGAAGCTTATAAAACAAATCACAATCACCTGTCATCTGTTTTTCATTGCATCCATAGACTGTAAGTACTTTGGGACAGGAACTGTCTCTCCTATAAACAAAACAAACTCTCATCTTTGAAATGAGGCACAACTGAAACACCAGTAAAACTGTAACTAAATAATTTAATTAATGCACTTGTAACCAGATTTAACATATTATTTCAAAAGTGGTTTAACTGAATGTGACCCCTGACTTTGAAAGACATGTTTGTTTCTGTTCCTTTGTTATTTAAAAATATGCATCAGTGTTTTGACCTAGTTAATACTTCAGAAAAATGAAGATATTATTTCTGTGATAGCTTTAAAAGTTATTATGTATAGAGCTTTGAAAGTTTTCTTTTTAAATGCCCCTAAATAAACGCATAATGGTTCTTCATCCATTTGATTTGTAGATTCAATATTTTCATGGAATGCTCATTTAAAATGAATTTTAAATTTGCCTCCGAGGTGATGCATACTTATGTTTCCCTAATTTGAAGCTATTGTTTGTTAGTCTAGCAGTTCCCTCAAGATACTATTGAAGATTTTCAAATTTAGTTAAGTTTATCAAATATATATGTCGGGAAATCTGGAATGAAAATCATACTGAAAATCATCCATTTTCTTGCAGTTATTTAAGAGCTAAATCTATTTAATAGTTATTAAAGGTCTTATTTTGAGAGATTGATCCTTTTTTCCCTTGACTCATTGATATAGTGGCATTTCATTATTCCCTTCTAACTCACCAGCTGAATCATATTCAGAATCAAATTGGAAGTGCTTGAATCATGTATCTGAAATCTGAAAAAAATCTAATGAGGTATCTTTTTGTAGGACATTTTTAAGCTGATTAATTTACTTTGAACAGGATAGGTGCATTCAGAATTTGGGCATACAGCAAGACTACAAGACAAAATGACCCTAAAGAGCTTTTGGGGTATATTTGGTAGAACATCTGCAAGTAACTCTAATTTATGGTCTTAGTGAGCAAATGAAACATTTATTCAAAGACTGAATAGGTCTTAAGGCTATAATGAAGGTAAGAAGCTGCCTTCATATTTGCTTATTTTCCATTTCAATGAAGTAAGGGCTTTTCTTTTTTCCCCACAATGAAATGAGCAAAAAGATATCATGGGAAGGAGAAAAAGTTAGGACAGAGAAGGAGAACATATTTCTTAAGTGCTTTGTTTTGGCCTTTAGAAAAGGAATACCACAACTCAGTCAATGTTCTTTGTGGCACAGAGCATAAAAAAATCACACAAAACATCTCATGCCATTTCATAAAGCTGAAGACATCTTAATTGGCTGCTTTTGAATGAAAGGTTCTTTTATTCTTCGGTATCATATACCTACATTTTAATAGGCATGCATTTTGCTAAGAGTTTTTGTCCAGACATTTCTCCTCCAATTTTTAGGAAAAAAGTACTTGGCATATAGAAGCCTCTAAATAGAATTTTTAAAATCCTATTTACTGTGCTTTTTCTCTAAGTTAACTGCTCTCTTCTTCCACAGAGGAAACAAACCATTTCAAATGAAACAAGAATGTCCTTATTCAAGGCTTCATCATGAGTCTTAGGTTATGTATCATCCTTGTAACAGAGGGTAAAAATGCAGTGGCTCTGTTACAAAGAAGTGGTGGATCCCAGTTGCAGGGAATCAAATATGTATTAGTGTTCCCTGACTACATTCCACCTCTGTATGAGGGTTAAAAGGATCATCTGACTGCATTTTGGCTGAAAAAAAATCCAGCCAAGTATAACCTTCCCAACCTAAAAAAAAAACAAACAAACACCAAAACACAAAAACTTTTTCCCCAGTGCTTTTTATTAATATTATCCTCTGAATTCAGAAAAAAACCCACCAAAAAAACCAAAAAAAACCCAAAACCAAAAAACATCATGGAATGGAGAGACAGGTCGAGGCTGTTATCTTTAATTTCTTGAGAGCTGTGCTGGAAAATAAGCCAAGCCTAGGGGTAAAAAAAATTATGAAGCATCACCGTGTTTACCACGTAAAAGGAGAAAGTTGGCATGTACAGATTGTTTGTGATAGTGAAATTAAACAACAAACAATTCTGACAGTGAAATTAAATAGCAAACAATTACACATCCATAAAAGAGAATACCCATCTGAGCAGATGATGGCATACATTTATGTGTTGAAAGCCTATATATACCCAAGTATTAAAAAATAAGAGATCTATAAAAATAGATTATAAAAATCTATATTTCTACAATCCTCTTGCATAACACTTGAAGGTTAATTCCAGTAGAGCTCATCTGCTGCAGAAACATTCGATACACACCCAAAATAGGGGAAACAGGCAAAGAAAATGCATACGCTGCTGTTCACAAATTGGCTGTATCCAAGTTCATTGTTAATGGCTGGAGTGGCCCACTGCACCACAGTATGTCAGACTCCCATGTCTTGATCTGAGTGATGTGGTTTAGATTAAACTAGAATTACCTACAGCTTTTCATTCGTATTGTTCAATTGTACATTAACTCCTGGAAGACCATCACTATAATTAGATGGATTAACTGACCCTGAATCAGTACTACATGTGCCTGTATTGATACTTGAAGGAGAAATTGTTTATTTTGTTCTCATACTGGGTTCTCCTCTCCTGCAATCTGCAACTAAAGCTATGATGCTGGGCTAATGAGGAGGCCTGGAAGTGCCACATATTTTCCACATTTCATGTAGCTGAATATAATCTACCATATAACTTTGACAGCTCATATGCAGCGTTTGGAACAGCATGGATTCCTTTTGGCTTGTCTGATATATAATAGATAGAGGGACAGGAAATCACTGTGTGGTTCAGTTTAAGTTTGTGTCATGGAGGACACTGAAAATAGTTGCAGAATGCAGAGCACTAACAGTTAAAAGGCTCTTGGTCAACAAAGACCAATATAACAAACGAGGACAATGTATTTTTCCTGAACAGTAGGTTTTTGAGATCTATTTCAGATGGTTACAATACAGAAACCTTACAAAACATTCCTTCTCATAGTTTAAGATTACTACAGATCAACAGTCTTAACTTGGCATGCAGTGCCTTCCACCTGTAAAGGCTAATATCTGAGGCCTCAAGCACGACTGAATGAGGTAAATCTATTTAATCGTGTTTTTTTATGTCATCAGATATATAAGCAGAATAATATAATACCTACCACTAGCTGACTTTTAGCTAATAATATCTCTTAATAAATGCAATTATATTCCCAAGGCATTTCATCTTCTAACATTAACTTTTATCAGCCTGTCCATTCTGTAGGCAACTAAAGCATTCATCAAACGTAATTTAAGCAAACTGGGGTCTGTTTCTAAGTATGATATATCACTGGAACTCATAGCAATTTATTACACTGGATATATAAAAAACAATTTGTTTTCCATGCACAGGAACTAATGAAGCCTGTTTTCTTTTGGATTTATATCCAATATCCTTTAAGTCACATCACCATAATAGCTTCATGCTCTTTTCCATCCCACTAGATTTTGCACCACAAAGTTGGTAGTTCTTTCATGTATCCCTGCTCCAGTTTTCTCCATGTCCCCTAAAACATATCCCAGTGTATGCACCTCCCTCTTTTATCCCCTAACTAGAGCTAGACCAGTGGCAGCATGTGCAATGGCTCTGGGAGCACACAATGACTGGTTTGAGGTCAGGGAACTGCTGAGCTCACTTTCCATCTTTCCATCCATGGAGGTATTCAGTGGGAATGCTCCCCTCACTCCACCAACTTGCACGGTATTTGTGTAATATACTACCTTTAAGGCACTTAATATTTTATCTGATTTGACTAAAATTGGCAGTAGGTTCTAAAATTGAGGGGGGAAGAAAGTCAGAGATAATGAAAGAAAACTGACATAGGCTTCATTTCCTCAAGAACCACAGTAAGATTTGATTTACCTAAACTTGTGTGAATCTTCACAAAGTACTTTAAGAAATATAGGTATGTTAGAAATTTAGTACAGGATTATGAAAATATCTAAGCTTATTGTATTGAAGTTCTTCAAAAGCCTCTGCAGATGAAAATACATGCAAAATACCTTCTAAGACCATTGCAGGCTCATAGTGCATACTGAATGACTTTGTTTTTCCACTGACTATGATTTAAGAGGTGCATTTAGAAGTGTGTCCCCAAGTCCTATGTTTGCATGTAATCAAAAATCTCTTAGCAAGGCAATTCTCTGCACAATTCTCTCTGTCCAGGTTGAAGCTGCATTTGATACAACCTGTTCTAGACAGAATGCCATAAAAATTGCTGTTAATAGTCAGAAATCATGATTCCTTATGGTCAGAAATATTAACTTTGCTGTGTGAGATTATTTCACATTAATCTTACAATTATATTCCCAGACATTTTATGTGGGAATATATTCATCAGTTTCTTGATGATCAAAGTTCAAGATGAAATTTCTGGTTAAAACCAGACAGGAAACCATTCCAAACCATATCTGAATATCCAGCAATCCAGCACTTAGGGCACATGTTTAAGAGAGAGAAGAAATAAACTAACTCTCCTGCCTTCCTAATTCAGGGTCTTTAGTTTCACCACTAGAAACCCCAACTTGACATCTATGACATCTGTAAGAAGTGAGTAGCAGATGCTGCCTCGTCAGAAGGGTAGGGTTTTTTATCTATTTTGACTCACTTTATCGTGGCACAAATGCCTGTGCAAGGTTTGGAGTGGTAGGGAGCCCACAGACTTTCAACTTTAGTGGACAGAACAGCTTTCTATTTGTGGAAAGGCAGTCTATAAAGATATATAACGAGATCGCTTGAAAATTTATTTCCTGGATTGCTGTGTAATGCCACTTGGTTTGTTAAGTATCTGTCACATCCCTGTGTGGGCTGAGAAGACTTGTACACTGGGCATGTTTACAATGTGCTTCAAAAGAAGAGGAGCAGGAGCAGCAAGCAGCACAAACACAGAGAGCACCCTCAGAGCTGAAACCTGACTCGGTGTCAGGCAGGTGGCACACTATCCGCTGAGCTGTCCTATTTGTTACAGCATGGAAACACATTCAATAGGTGTTGATAACTTGGACTTGTTCTGCTAGTTCATTAGTTCACATTCAGTAATAGAAAATCTATTGCCCATGGCAAAGAAAAAGAAATGTTACATTATAGAGGATCTATAGCTGTGTAACTGGCTTGATTTTACGAACTCTTACTACCCTGAAGCAAGTGACATGGACTCAGCATACTGCACTGCATTACCTGAAGTAAGATCCTCCTCTGTTTGCTGTCCAGGAACCTACACAGACTCCTTGTAATTTCTTTGACTCAATTTGCACCTTCTGTACTCTACTGCTAATATGCATTTTATATAAGAAACTGAGGATATGTTGGGGAAAGATATAGCAGGTAAAAACATTATAGAGTTGTTTTCAAGCAGCAGAAAAGTAAAGTTAGCCACTATTTACTGTTGAATCTTTATGTCTAGCGCTTCTTCTTACCATGAGTAAGCTTTCACCTGTGTCTGCACCTGCTTGTCTCATTATTTGTTGAACTAATACTGACCTTTTTATCTCCTATCTACCTCCTCTGTAAAATTTAACTTCATGTATTCAATATGCCTTTTCTGCTAGAGTAACACCAACAATACTTACTGAAGGACGTGAACTTTTTAGCTAAGCATTTCTGCAAAGTCTTTATTTTCCACTGATACTATGAAGACATATTTTCATACATAAACAAAATTTGTCTTTAATTTTGAAAGGGTAACAGCTGAAAGAAGAAGGAGCTGTATCTAAAACAGAGACGTTAGTTGTGTTCAAATCAGCTGGAGAAATTTAAACAGTGTGGTGGAGAGGGGAAGACTATGAATCTTATGATCATCTTTTTTTTTCAGTCTCTCTTGTGTTCTTTTACTACTTATTTTTAATTTTTATTCTTTTGTTTGAAAATCAAGATCATTCTTCTGTATTCCTGAGAGCAAATGGTTTCTCCTGACTTTTCTAACCAATTTGTAGTGATATACAGGGAAGACAAATAGAAAAAGTTTTAAGAGTAAGGTAACTTGTATAATTTTAAACTAGAAGGAAAATGCAACTGACTCTAATAGGAAGCCTCAGAAAACACCATGTGATCTGTATTATGGACTGCTTAACTCACTTTGTTTTTTCAGGGACACCCCCTATGTTTTTTTGCGATGTGGAAACATAAATAAAACCATATCCTTTTAGAAAATGAGAAAAATCTAACCTAAAGTTTCCCTAGTGAAGAGATGATCAAACATCTAGTACTTTTCTTGGAACACATATATATTGACAGCCTGTGAAATTTTTTTCTTGCTGTACTTCTGTTTCTGTGCCTGTATTCATTTTAACTATTAAGGATGTATAAATATAATGTATCACAGGCTACATTACACAGTCGGTGGACAGAACTGATCAGTCTAGTAAACTCCCATGAAAAAGATACTGCTACTGTCTGAAACAATGTTTAATACTCTATTGAGCCAAGTAAGAAAAAAAAAGTATATTGAGATAGCTGTGGCTCTGCTGCGTGTATGGTATCCAAAAAGCAATATTCACTTCCAAGAGAAATGTATGTAACAGAGATGCCCACAGGACACAGGTACACATGTTGTTCTTAAAGACTTCGGTTGCTTAAAACTGGAAGTGACCACCATAATTTTTGACATTCTCCACAAACTCTTCCACCTTACATATCTTCATTTTTAATTAACTATACAAATATTTTTCCACAAATTCTGAGACATTTTTCTCTTTTATGTGAGCTTTTTCAGGATGGTACACCAAATAACATGTCAAAGCAAAGCTCTTCAGAAGCTTTAACAAAAACTGCAAAAGAATATAAACAACAAAAATGCTACTGTGGAGAGTACTAGGGATAGTTATCTGTACTTCATCTTCATGATATATTATTACACATTTGAGCTATAACATTTTATTAATCCAGCCCTAGGGTACTCCAGATCTTTTATAAATGGGGAATATTTTTTCTGAAGTGAAGGCAGTCTTTTTCCTAATGATTAATCATTAAAATTGTCCATGGAGAATGAAATATCAGATTCATAGCAAACTTGCATTTTTAAAAACAGAGATTAAGAAATCCTACCTAAAGAGGCTGGGAAAACACTTTTGTCTTGGACTTTATACATAAAACGTGTATGAGTCTAGAGTTTTATCTGTAACATGTTTATAAGAAATATATAAACTTTCTTGAAAAAAAGAACTCACACTTCATGGACTAACCTTTGTTGGAATATTAATTATGAAAATATTTAAATGTTGCCAATGAATTGGAATTATAACCTGTTTGGAACTATAACCTGTTTCGTCATCAGAACAACAATTTATTTTCTCTTTCCTTTTCCCATAGATGATTCAGCAAACCCCCTCACTAACCTAGCCCACTCATCAGCCTGAAACAGTGCTGCTAGTTTTTTACTGGGTTAGATGTTGACCCTGGGGAAAACTGATCAATTCACACACTTTAAATCAAATCAGGATCAAAGCAATTTATTGATTTACTAATCACATATAATTAACTAGCAAACACTATGCTCAGGATCAGTATCACAAACATAGCAAAACAAAGTAACAGATACTTGCAAAATCTTAATAAATACCTTCAGATTTCTAAATGCCATTTATATTTCATCCCAAGAAGTTCTGCATCACCCCATCCCGGTGAGGGTCCACCCAGCTGGGAGGGGGGGTGTGTCAGAATCCCACCCCCCATCCCAGGAGTTGGTCCCCTTTGCGCACACCCTTCCTGTGGGATGAGTGGGTGCCCTGATCTTGTGTTGTCTCTGTGCTGTACCTTGCACCTGCTGACCCATGTGCTGGTGAGAAAGCCCTGTACCCCAGTGGGATGGCTGACCTGTTACCCCTCTAGCAAGGTGACTGACTGCTGCTGTGTCAGAAATCTCTTTGTAATTCTCTGCTTGCTGTTTAATTTTGCTGATGGTTGTCTTCCACTTTAGTGTGGGGAAAAGGCCCTTCTGGACAGTTTTGCGTGCCCCCCACCTCTCCCAGACACACACAGGGCTTACTCCCACTTTCCCATTGTATCAGCTGTGGTTATAGAGGCCTCTTTGTCAAGGGCCAGAATGTGACCATCGTCACAATGTTCAAGTCAAGTTGAATGAATGACAGAGCAAATGACAGAGCATTTCCAGCTACAGCTGGGAAAACAGAGGCAGACTGGATATGAAAGTCCCAACAGTCATTCAGTGAAAATATTAGTGGTTTAACTGCATGCAGTTTGTATCTTTATGCTGATGCCTAACAGGGCATCTAAAAACAGGTTTTATGAAAGAAGAGAAGGCTACCTGTAAGGATCATAACACAAAAGCATACAACTTATTTGCAAGTCCTTGCTATGCTACAATGAGGCCAAGGAAAAAATTAGAGGACATAAAGGAAAGAAATGGTAGAATAAAGTGCTATAATGATTATCTTTTGGCTGCCTAGCACCTAAAGTGAATCTCAAGTTCTTGGAGAGGTGCCCAGGAGCTCACTCCAAAGGCCCAGGGAGAGAATTGGGCTACTCCAGCATGACACTGTTATTAATGCAGGCCATAGCACAACTCTGACATTACCACATTTCAGCATAGGAGCTGTAATTCCTGTACTGAGCCAGAGGATCCAGCTAACAAGAAAACACTCAGCTAAAAGGTGAAAGGCAAGGCAGCAGAAGGAATAATCATGGCCAATGTGTGACAGAAGCAGCAAATCTTTACAAGGGTTGAAATTACTGAAGGTTACAAAAATAAAGGAGGAGATTATTCTATGTTGAAGGGTGTGACCTGACCAAGGGTAGGTCAAGATGAGGATAGAGGAGCTCTTGCATAATACTTATGCATTAGATAAGTAATTCTTTCCAAGATAACTGTAGAACTAATGCAAGGTTTATTAGATCCTTCAAGGCCTCCCTTCCTCCCTTTCTCATTCCCTCCCTCTCTCTCTTCCTTCCTTCTTACCTTTTCACCAGTATACTTACAGTATTACCTTAAAATCTAAAGAATTTTAGCTTTGGGCAATCAGACAATTGTTGTTGGACAATTACAGTATCATAATGAACATAGAGCCTACCTCAAGGCAAACCTAGGCTAAAACATCTTATAATTGAAAAATGAGGTCAAAACTTATAAGCCAAATGTATTCTTTCATTCCTTGCAAAAGAAGATGCGTGTTGGCTGGTTAAGTAAGAAACAGATAAAAGCAACGCTGTTTGTGAACATCTTCTTTTAAATACAGTGCAACTGATGTGAACTGTACTCATCTACAGCTTCACACTAACTTATGCAGTGTCTTCAAGTTCATCTACATTGAATTAAAGGATCTAGTTGCTTTACTGTTGTTAATAGTTGGAGCAAATTATCTTAGAAAATCAGATCCTCACAGTTTATGCCAACCTTGCCACATAAATCTTCACTAGAATTTTAGTTTTCTAGTTTAGAAAATATGTTTATTTTTGAGATATAAGAATGCTATAAGTTCATAAAGAAAACTCTAGAAAATATTGGATAAATAAAGGCTTCTATATGTGAGAAAATACTTCTTAAGGAATTACTTCCAATAGATACATAGACCAACTTGGTAGATAGTTACTTCCTGGATAAAATGGGAATGAATGTTGCCTAACCTACTTTAAGACCAGAACTGATCCCAAGTTTCAGGTCCTCAGAGACAAACAGGAGTCCAGAAATAGGACAGAAACTTGCCTGATTTTTTCTCTGAAATTCTCCTGTTAATTCATATTACATAGCAACTTCAACTTTCTGTAATAAGAACAATAATAAAAATAATATCAACATTAAGATTAAATTTTATTTTATTATCATTATTATAATATTTTTCCTTAAATAAGTGTTGTTGGAGAAGACTGAGAATCTTGAACTAGTGAAATAGGAAAAATCTGGAAAGAGAGATTTGGCATTTTAATGAAACTGCTCTACATATATAAATCTAATGCTCTTACACTTTATACAATAATTATAGGTATCCACTAGCACTGTGATACTTAAGGCACTGTCATAATTTCCATTGTAAATCCAGTTTTTCAAAAATTAAAACTCAGCTGTGAAAATTTTCTTCTGCCTTAGATTTGGCATTAAAGACCCAGCTTGGAAATGTATTTGTTTCGTGTCAGATATCTTGTGTACCCTGATAGCCCTATACCAGCTTTGAACATCAGGTTTACATTTTAATGAATAGGGAAAAAAATTTTGAAAAATCAAATTCCACTCTCTAAATGGTTTTGCAAGTATATTTGTGAGGAATGCAAACAGAAAGGTTAAGAACCAACCATACAGTGTGACTATAGCAGCATCTAGTAGTTTGGGAAATAGATCAGTAGATGAAAACGTCATTTGGACTACTTGACTTTTAACCTAGATCTCAGTATTTTTCCTTGGAATTATGGGTTTTATCTTATATTTCTCTTGTGCTGTCTAACCCAGATCATCTGAATCACGAAGGATGCAGAACTAGAAACACTAGTAGGTTTCACACACCCTAAATTAGGCATCCAAGAGTCAGGTATCCAAGTTTGAGCTAAATCTCTGTTTTAGTCAATGGACAGACACATCTGTAAGAAAAATTTCTTTCAAAGATGAGTGTTTAAGACAGGTTACTGAAATTGACTTATTCAAACTTGCTGTTCTAAACAAGGTCAAAATAAAGTGAGGATTGTATTCTGAGCAATTTAGCACTCCTTTTTAATGTTGTGAAATGACTAAATGATTAAACATCTCAGTTTGTAAGTTATCCCCAAATTTATATATCAGAATGTTAAGCTTTGCTACCTTTAAATACTTTCCATCACCTGGAAGCCTTCAACAATCACATTTTACTGAAAAAAAATAAAGAAATTTTATAAAATTTTGACAATAAATTGAGTATGTATAGAACCAGCAGTTTTGTGATGCTGATATCTCTGCTGTATAAAGTGATCAGAATTACCTGTAAAATTCCTAATGGGATTGGTATTGTCAACAAATACCTAATGATATGTTTAACCTGCAATTTTCATAGAAATCTACATCAATATTTTGTCAAGAAATCAATCAATTCTTCAATATTTTGTCAAGAAAGGCTTGGCTGAGAGGCAGCTGATCTTGAACAGCCAGTATCCATTGGTACTCACCTAGCAGAACCAGGATAATTATAGTTCTCATGCAGTCTGTTTCAGGCTGAAATTTGAGCCTCAGCCTCCTGAATCTCAGCGACATCCCAGACCAAGGACTGCTGAACATATTGGATTTTTTTTTTTTTTCATTAAAACAAAGAAACAAAAATCTTTGACAGGTCTCATGTCATCATGGGGATGAAGTAAGAACACTCTTAGATCTTGAAACTTTCCATTTAACCTGCATGGGATTTTGTTGTTTATGTTTTATACTCATCACCCAATTCACTTTGTGAAAGTATATCCAAGATAACATGTTGTAAAATAGCAAAAATAATAATAATTTTAAAAGCTATGGCAGTGTTTGGGAGGGATTATTTTATGTGAACCTCTGAGAAAAGCAGGTGAAAAATATGTAGCTAAAAGATGTCCATGAAATGCTAAGCAGAAAATGTTAAATGAAATAAGATAGTAAAATTTTCATACCACTCCATGTCCTAATGCAGTCACATATAATATGTAGATATGTGTGTACATACATATGGACATACATTTAGATATAAACCCCTATATATATATGTTTATACACACATATTTCACAAATTGTTTCACTTCTGTAGGATCTAGTACAGTAAGACAAATTCAATTAGGAAGCTTATTTTTCTGGTCTTTTAAATGATCTTTTCAGAGCTTTATGGCTATATCTATGTGTGAGTTGGGGAGAGAGAGAGGGAGAGGTGGGGAAGGATGAGATGGACTGCTTTCGAAGGGTTCCCATTGGACTACGCTGTAAACCAGAAAGGAAATGGATCAACACCTTCATTCTTAATTGAGCTAAATAGTCTTTTCTTATGTGGGCAGTCTATGGGATTTTCATGGAGTATTATTCAATAATTGGGAGTACTCCTGAAGTAAAATACTAAATGTGAGGAAGCTGGAGAAAATGTGAGGAATAAGATTGTGTAATCCAGGTCTGGGGACTTGTCTACACTGATGCTTTATCACACCCAGCTGAGGCTTAAGAAAACAAATGACAGTGTCAATAATAGAGAAGCAGCAGCTCTGGTAACTGGAGTCACAAGACCATGTCTGACTATCATCTGAATGGCCAATACTGAAATTTGTATTGAAAGTCGCTGAGCTATGTCTGCTTGCCTTACATTGGTAACTGTGGTTATGTTTTTCCTTCTAATTATTTGAAAAAGAACTGGGAATAATGACATTTAGAAAGCTATAAATGCATATGGTAGGTTTTGTTGCAAAGCCAAGGCTCTTTCTGTGCATTGAAACTTTCACTTCTAATATGTAGTGATAAGAGTAAAGTCCAGATAAGCTACCAGTTATAGATAACAAAAATGGACATGCTGCAGCCATTCTTGGCTGTGGTTTTCTTGTGTGCCCATGCTAGCCTGTGTGTGCCACACCTGTGACATTCATAAGAACATTCTTCCCTTCTATATCTTAATTGCAATTCATGTAGGGCTTTTTCCACATTTAGGGACACAGTTTCATCATGCAGTCTTTAAAGTAACATAAAGTTTCACCACAAGGGTATTTCAAGTTATTTTGCGCAGCTAGAAATGTGAAGAAAACTTGGGTTTATCCAGTATCAAACCACCTTGACTATGAAGTTCCCCAAATATAACTAAAATAGATATATTTATGTTCTTCTTAGGAGAAACTACAAGTGAATTTGTGTCACACATCTGTGTGACTGGGAAAAAAAATACAGGAAAGCATTGTATTTTGATGTGAGGACATAGTAAAGGGAAGACTGAAGAATCTGTTCCTGTAATTCTATGCAAGTAAATGCACAAATACATGCACAAAATAGGCATATTCATTGTTCCTCACATAAGAAATAAATTAAGACAGTTTAGTATTAAATGAATCCACTTTTTGACCATTTTGAATGAAAGCTGTAATCCCAGCTTCAGACAGATAAGTGTAATAATTTTGCCTTTAACACTGCAGATGTTGAGGAAGGTAGACAAAGCTTTTTTCTCAATATCATGAGAAAACATGAAGTGGAAGTGGAAAATTCAATAACTGAGAAAACTAGCAATTGCAGGTCGAGCTGTTGCTGGAAGACACTAAACAGCAGTCTCTGCAGAAGACGACTAAGGTAAGCCAACATAAGAGGTGCCAGAGAAATAGCAAGATATGCATTTTTTTCTTCTTTTTCTGGAGTAAAGAGCTACACCAGAAGTCCTAAATCCTAGCCAATCTTGTTCATCACAGGAGGTAAGTACAGAAATTTTGGTGTTAACTGTCTTCATATTCTTAGCATAGTCACATGCCCTCAAGTTTCAGACATTCAGGAACTGAAATACTAGAATATCATAAAGGTACTTTCAGTGTTAATTGATAATTTCTCACACTGTTTAAAAACAGAAAAGAAAAAAAAATGTTTTGAGGAGAGACCAGATCCTTAAAATTTTCGTGTTGTCACGTACAGAAAGTCTTTAAAATCATGATTTAACAAAATTGGCTCAATCCTTTTCAGATTATATAAATAGGAAGAAAACATACTTCTACTACAAAAACAGGTTGTGACCTATTTTTGGGTATTCAGAATTGGTTCAACCTACAAATTTAGTATAAACACAGTCTTCCATGAAGAAAACAGCTTGTCACATTAGTTTTCTTGCTTCATATACAAAAGAAAAAGGGATTTAGTATGGTCACAAACTGTGCAAAAAACTCCAGTAAAAGCTGTTCACTGTGCAGAACTGCAGTATATAATGTAGCTTTAGTGAGAGACGTAGAAAGAATTGATTGTGTAGGAACATGTGAACAAAAATTGTTGTTCCTCTCTTATTGCTTTCTCTCAACTCCCAAATAGAGGTGGAGAAATGTATCTTATTCTTTTCTGAATCAGATTAGAATTACTGTCTCTGAGAACTGATGGGGAAAAGGTGAGGTGATGGAAAGCCTACTCCATTTACACAAAGGTATGACCACCTTGCAAAAGAAAGAGGACATCTCCAGTGAGGGAATGATAGGAAGTGCACCCTCTGTATTAAGACAGATTTTTGCATCCCCATGGTGCAAAATGCCTTGCTGGGCTCCTGCCAGCGTGGTGTCCATGCCATGGTCCTTTTGCCAGATTTAGATAACAAACCACCATCTGTTCTGGAGCTTATGTGTAATACCAGTTAGCCAGGATATTAGATTGCCATTCAGTTATTTGTTTCCAACTATAGGTTTAGACATCCTGTCTAAATATAGTTATTTTTTCAATTTTCAGTAGAGGATAAAGGAACTCAAAATATGAAACTTGTAATGCTAATTAATTGTGCATGTGCCTACAATAAAGCCTTCATCCCAATGTGCTATAATAGCTGTTTCTTTAATACTTGTTTTATTTCAGAAGTATCACTCTGAATTTCTTGTTGTTCCAAGAATTTTTTGGTAAAACACCTCATATGAATTCTCTACTTTCAAAATTATTGTCCTGATTGAATAAATGGAGGATCTTGTGATGTTCTAAAAGTGCCTATCACAAACCATCGTCTTGTTTTTAATTATAATAGGAAGATTAATAGAATGTATTGCTTTCCAGATTTAGCAGAATATAGATCAGCCAAGGAATTCGTACTTGGGACATAGAACTACTGTGAAAACATTAACTATTGTAGACATTGGAAATGTTTGATAAGGAAAGCCACAAAAATCTGTAGTATTCATTTTTACAAAACAATTCAAAGATTTACCCAGTTAAATTAGCATTATAGTCTTCTAAGGGATTTCTTAATTAGACATTGTTATTAACAAGAAAATTATATTGATTACACACAGACTGGGCATTCCCTTTCAATAAACAAAATGAAAAGTAGGATTTATGCCCCCTCTTTCAAAAGCTTTCTCAAATGCACTGCAATTAATAATTCACCCGTGAAAGATAAAATAGAGAGAGATCTGTATGCCCATGTAGGGAGTCTCCCATCTGTGACTTCAAAGGGAAAACTCTGTCTTCTTGTGTTGTTTCTATTATTCTCCGTTCTGCAGAGGCTACTGCAGTTCTGGTGCTGCATAATCATATTTCTCTCCTCTCCAGTGCTCTTTCACTTCTTCTCAGCATCCTAGTAAGACTGGCTCCTCACTCTTCCCTCTCTCCCCATGCTGCCTCTTTTCCTGAGGAGTTCCTTCATAGCTCCGAAAATATTCTTTTCATTAAGGATGCTTTCAGGGAGGAAAGGCATAGCTCTGATCAAATCAAAGTCTCTGGAGCAATCAGGCAGCCTGGGAATCCCTGGTGATTGTAGAAATGAAGTAAAGCACTTCCCCTGTGCTTGCGGAGGTAAAGCCACAAACCCCTTGCTATGGACTATACGGATAGGTACTATAGCAACTGTTCTTAAGTTATGTGATCCTTAGCTTCTTGAAAAAAACATTTATATATGCAGAAGAAGAAAACTATGCAGTACAATATGCAGACAACTACAGACATGCGACAACCTCTGGCTAACAAGGTAGTGTTTGACATGCCAAAACCACAGTAGATATTCCCAAAGTGGCCAGGCACCGGCAAAGGGCTTTAGACACCTCAAGAAAATGGACAAATGCACACAGAAATAAGGAAAAAATCAGAGAAACATAGAACAAAATATCTTCAGACAAATATTTTGCTGTGCATGTAAGAAAAATAGGAGGAAAAAGATTCTGCCCCGTAGAAGTGACAATCTAGAACCTTGATTGCGAAAATAAAGGGCTGAACTTGATTCAGGAAAGGTGAGTTTGGGATTAATCCCATGTAAATCTGTAGTCAGAAACACAGAACAGCAGAAGAACAGAGTAAGAAATATTTCCACCATTCTTAACATATTCTTCTTCAAACTGCCCATCATGATGGTGGTGCCACAAACTTCCTGGTCTCTGACAAGACTTTGGTGACATTTCAGAAGAGATGCAGTGCTAAGCCACCACTCCTTGCCCTGTCCCCACTGGATACAAAGAACACTTCCCTCCCTCTGAAAATAATCTTCTTTTAACTTGGCATGCTTATGTTGAAGTGGATAGGCTAGATGGCTTAAAGCAACATATCTAACAGGAGTGGGGGAAGGACTATAATTGTATCCTTTCCATATGCCAGCTATGGTAAAGAAAGAATTTTACATATTATAGATCATAAAGTCATTGTACACAAAACTGTTATCAACAATCAGCATTCCTCTGCACCTCTCTTAGCCATCACTGTTCTTTGCTGTAGCAAAAGTAAAAGCAGAGATTTCGGTTGCTGCTGTGAGAAAATACTATATATTCTGAGAGTGGCTGCTGTTGTTCCACTAATTCTTTGTAAACAGGTAGTCATGATCATTATGACACCAAGAAGTATATGAGAACGTGTTTTGAAAAATGATACATAATCAGAAAAGATTTGATGAATTCAACAAATTTTAGAGCATTATGGAATATATAATTAAGGAGCTTTTCCATATGATAAAGCCCCATCATTCTGGCATTCAACGGTTAGAATCATAGCTAGAATGTTACTTAAACAGTATTTTAGAACAGAATTTCATAGCAATAAGTACTTCCTTCTTCCTGAGTCCCCTTTTTTGATTTGAAAGAGGAATATTCATAGCACAAATAATAGAATATAATAGAAGTGATTCCCTAGTTTTTAGAGGTCAATTTGCTTTGCAATCTAGTGGAAATGATTAATAGAAAGAATAACACAATAACAATGTGGCATTAAATTAGGCCATTTGTCCAAGCAAGGCCATTCCACTGATTATTAGATGCCTAACTACTTTGTACAAATTTCTCTAGCAGATGTTAAAAGCCAATATTAAAAAATGGAAGAGAAAGAATGAAATGGGAACAATACTACAAAATTTTCCTCTGGCTTTAGATTCTGTCATTAACTGTGTTTTCATACAACAAAAGGAAGACACTTACAACCACTATTTGATGAATGATATTTTTGTCGCTCAGTACCTAATTCTTTGTGGGCTTTTATAGGAATGCTCATATGCTCGCTCCTGCTTCCGTGGTCCTGTTCTGTGAAGCAATTACATTTTGCAAAGAGCCAGCTTTGCAACCTGGTCCTGTACAGCATTTGGACGTGTAGATGTGGTGCTTAGGGACATGGTTTAGTGGTGGACTTGGCAGTGCTAGGTTAACAGTTGGACTTGATGATCTTAAAGGTCTTTTCCAACCTTAACGATTCTATGATTCTATGATTATTCCCAGGGCTGCACGCAAGGTTTACTTCTTGGCGCACAAGATGCATACCCACACAGAAAAAGGCTCAGTAGAACAGCCGTATACTTACTGCTTGGACCGGTCATGGTGTTACATCACCTGGTTCTAGGTCACAACCTAGAAGTGTCCCATCTATCTATTGGTGATGCCACATGAACAAAGTTCGGTAGGAGGATGAGATAATTACAACCTTTCATGGCAGAGCCAGGGTAGTGCATGCCACAAGGCAGATTTTTTTTGTAAGAAACCCTATTTCAGTCTTCTGCAAGAGCTAAATGGATCTGTCCTGACATGTCTCAGAAATGCATTAGGCTCTCTACCACGCTTATGTCAAACTGAAGAAGGTACAGTGCTGACATATTTAAGGTGACTCTATAAGTTCCTTTGCAGCACATCTTTTCTCTGTTTGTCCACATGAGCTGACACAAAACCATAAGAAACTGAATATTTATCCTCTCAGAAATCCACTGTTCATCCTGCCTTTAAAAATCTGACCCAGCCTCAATCCCAAACCAAACCTAAAACTGGAGAGATCACTAGATTACTCTCTCTGGCTGAAGGTATTCAGGAGAGGAATTTGATTTCCTGGCCAGCTACCTACTCGCAATTAGGATGACTGACAGTAGCTTTTTGAGTCTGAAGCACAGTTCTAATTTATGTCTCTCAATCTGTAACAGCATGCTTTAAACATGCTATTTATTTATGCTTAATCAAAATGAAATCATTAAGCCCTCATGAAACTCTACACTAAGCAATACTTCACTTGCTGAACCACAACTCTACAACTTTGAATACCTTAACAAAATGGATCTTGGATACATCACCCTGTTTTCATCCTCATGACATGTATGAAACCCATTTCCCAAAGCCTTAAGTTTTTCTCATACATTTGTCTTCGAACCTAATCTTTGGATCGCAGGTGAAATGACTCAAAGCAGGACTCTGTATCAACTTTACATTACCTTTGTCCTATCTGTGGTACAAATATTTTGAAACAAGCAATCTGAATCTTATTGTCTAATAATAATTTCATTTTCTGTGAGAAACTACTCATCATTCTGCATATCAGGATTAAAGAAAAATGGGATATAATGTCTGAATTTTCCAGGGGGGACAAAAAGAATCTTGCAAGAAAAATAATTGTTTTAAGCTACAACAGCAGAACAGTTGTATTCCTGTGCTGAGAGAGCTGGTTCTAATAACCCCTGTCTCAGTCTTTTTACAGTTGTAGTTATTATCTCTCAATTTGAGTGCCAAGCAGACAGAAGAGGGATAATGAATTAGCTAAAGCATGGAGATCAGCAGCCAGTGAGAATATTCACCCTGGCACAGTGGTCTTCCCCTGTGCTTGGTGCAGAAGTCAAAATATATATGACCCACATTAATAACTTTACATTAATTTGACTGAACATGATCACAGGAAGCAGTGACACAGTCATTCATACACGATGCAAGCCATTGACTTTAAAAGGAAATACGTTTCATTGTGCTATTCAATCATCGGCCCTGTGTCCTTGTAACGACCATGGCACAGTGTTGCCTACTGTTTTATCCGGTAGCAGTCCAATACTGGTGCCTTTAAAATAGTTTTTAGAAATTAAAATAGAACTGATATGATAATAGCATCACAACACAATGTCTACTTGGACAATGTGGGTGTAATTCCTTACAGTCATATTTGCATGTGGATTTATAACTGTAGTTAAGTTACTTGGTTTACCAAGTTTGCTCTCTAATCTAAGCAAGTACACACACATATTATTTATTTGAAACATCCTTTTTTTTTGCCTATGTGCCCCACACCCATCAAGGTTTCTAATTTTAAGAACATGAAACCTTTATGAGAATTCACGTTAACTGGTAAGACAGTCTTCACTAATGACTCAGGATACACATTTATAACTTCAGCATGTTCTGAGGACCAAATTTCACTACATCTCAATATTGAAGTCAAGAAGAACATATGGATATTACATGAAAATTTCCTGTTGCTTTCAAGGGGTATACATTTAGCAGAGATTTAAAGCACATGCTTGAATGGTTTGCTGAAAAGGGATCATCTGGAGAATCAGAGCTGAAGACAAGAGGAAACATTAAGGTAGCTTTAATAGCTATCTGAAATTGCTTTTAATCATAATCTAAATCTGTGAACATCCACATATTATAGTTCAAAGGCTCATACATTCTTTTAATAGACAAGTCCATAAGGTCAGGAGTATTTTAGATTCAAAATCAAGCTGTGTAAGATTCGTGTGTAACTAATACTGCATCTCACTGTTAGTAAAGCCCACAATTATTGTTGTTATTTTGTCCATTTTAGGGTGATTATTTCTTTGTCTAGCTGCCAGCTGGCTTTGCTGTGGTTGTCTCTGAACAATGGAACTTCTCCCAAAGAGGGAAGAGTTGAAAGGCAATTCATCATCTTACCGTTACAGTACCACTGACGTATTGAAATAAGCCTATACAAACTATACTCAATTAAAATAATTTGAGTACCCAAGTATTCTTATATTAGCTAAGTCACAGTGTTAAAATGTGTACTTTTATTTATCAAACCATTAAGTAAGATACTAGTCAGTTTGACTTTGTAGTTGCCATTAGCTAGGTTTAATTATGAATTCCTTGAACCTTTCTGATGAGAATTCATTGATATTGGATATTTAAGCAATTGTAAATACTTGGAAAATTTGAAATTAATTCACATTATGTGAGTCAGGAGTTTGAAAAATGAGAGTAGTTTTATATTTTGAGAAGTCTCCCTGCTTCTTGTTTTGAAGCATCATCTTTCAAAATTTTCTCACTCTGCTCTAGGAATTCCATATTCATTTTATTTGCTCATTTATTTCTGACAAATTATTCTTTCCAGATTAAATTTTCCATTCCTTATTCTCATCTCAAAAATGAGCTTGGTTTGTTAAATTTGAGAAAACTCTTCAAATGTAACACTTTGGGAATTAAGTTGAAAGAGGATTTTTTTTCCTGTAAAAATAAACTGCGAAACTCGATTATTTTTTAAGGTTACTTCTTCAGTTACTTAAATAAAATTAACTGCTCTGATGGTCTGCTAGGCAACACAAAATTTTGGAAATTAAGTGAAATAGTAATAGGCAGTGAAATAAATCATTTTGCAATAATTAAAGTACATCATGCTCACTAAGTTTTAGAGTAACGGCAATCTTTAATTAAGCCTCTTCCCTTCCCCAGGTTTCCTAGGGAATAAAGAATGCTGTCAGAAGAGGATGAACAAACATGGGGCAGAAGCCCAGAGAAGATAAGTCATTCCTGTGCTAAAGGAAGCTTTCTTTCCCAATGCATGGCTCAGATCCCTACAGTTAACAGGCTGAGTCCTTTTGCTTTCTAAGAGCTACTTTCTTCATTGGTAAATCTGTTCTGTTTTTTGTTTTTTTTTTTTTTTTTTTTAGTGCTAGAGTTAATTAGCTTCAGTTAATTTACTCCCGATTACAGGAGCTTCATGTTCAGGACATTACTCAACTGTTTGCATTTTCATCAGTGTCTCCCTCCTTTTATAATCTAAATGAGAGTTGTACAAGTGCAGAGGAAAATATATAACCTCAGTTTGTCAACTGGTACATAATTCCAAAGTTTCATTCACTTCAATGAATATAAGCTGATCTGGCACTGAATGCATCAGCACAAGAAGCTCCTTAGCATTTGACATGTGTTTTAACTTCAATAAAGTGAATAAAATTCCTTGGACATATAATTTATTTTAACATGAATTTCATTATTGCTGTAAATATGTATATATCAGATGTATGCAGAATTTGGTTTCCCAGACAGAAACTTGGTGACATAAAAGATCTTTTAGGATAAACAATGCATTTTCTTTATAGAGATTAAAATATGTTTTGAAAATGATCCTATAAAAACAATTATTCAATATTTGTTGCTAGAGATCCTCTGTATAAGTCCTGTTTGCTCTGTTCTCCTTCTAGCTGCTGCTGTTGGGGGCACTCCCAGATTTCCAGAGAGGCAAAATAAATTTGACCTTAGGACCCCTTGCTTCCCAAGGCTGTTGTCAAATTAATGACACTTGGCAAAGGAATTTAACAGTGGTATTAACTGAAACATTGGCCAGCCTTTCACAAGATAAAATACAGCGGAGGACACATTTTAATTAAACTTCTTCTGCAGGAAGATGTCCTCAGGCAGCAAAAGCTGGGCTCCCCCTTGCCTCTCTGGTTCTGATGATAAAATGCTGAATCCTGTGCGTACGAAAGGCTACCAACTCCCATGTGTGCAACCTGTGAAGAAATAACACTTATGCTATTTTTCCAGTCACTGTCACTCCGCCACAGCTTATATTTTCTCCAAGTTTGTTCTCAGTCTTAAAGCCATGCTCCTAAAATTTGCCCAGCATACATAAAACCAATAAAGATTAGAGCTTCTACTTGAATTTGCTGCTTGAGTGGGATGGGCGGGGTGGAGGAAAAACATATGCTTTTGCCACAATCTAAAGAGCAAATTTTTCTCCTCAGTGACAGTATTGGCCTCAGAGAAAAGACATATCTCCCCTTAACCCTCTCCTCACCAAATCCTTCTGATATATTGCTTGATGATGCACATTGGCATGTATCCTTTAACACAGCCAATGTATAATATCAGACCTCATTTTGTAAATACACACAGATTTCATCTTTGAGCAAGAAAATTATATTGATTGTATTGCAACCTATAATATAACAGAAAGGAAGAGTAAAAATACACTTAAATATTAGTAGTGCAGCAATTGCTGTCACATGGCAATTAGAGGAAAATCTGCTAACACAGAATATTATACATTCTTGTTTTCATGTATCCTATTTCTCATAAAATTTAACAGCTAAACCCAGGAAATTCTAGTCCAGTATACAGCCAGCTATATGATGGCAACTGAAAATATGAACTACCTTTTAAATTATCTACTAAATAGGTACTGTTGGCCAGATACTGTATCAAGCTTTCCTTCTGAGGCATATATTAAGCTAAATCCTGTAAATCCTCATACACATATTGGTAGTATGGATAAAGCAAAAAGTCATTTCAGTGAGAACTCCCCTGCTTAAAACCAAATGGAGTTAGATATTTCAGAATCAAAAACCTAGTCTCTAAATAGTCTTTCTCTTTTCATTAAGATGATTTGAAAAGTAAGATACTACTCAGGCTAGGAATGCAGAATCTATCCCACCATTCATGCTATGTAGACAGCTTAAAACTCAGGAGACACTTGGAACAGACAAGCTGAAGTTTAATATCCACAAAATGAGTAAACATACCTTATTTGACATTAAACTTGAAAAATGTTTTAAATAATATATTGGAATTCTAGGCATAGTAACCACCTTACGACATCAAAATTAAATCTCGGTTTGGGACACTACTGAGGACAAGCAAGAAATATTTGCAAAAACTGACTGCACTGAAGTGTGAAAAATCAATTAAAACTTCCAGCCACCCTGGATATAAATGTTTTCCATAAAATAAAATGTTGCTAAAAAACTCTTGTTATGATTACACACCTAAAAAGAATCCATTTTATTTTAAAAAAATGCCAGGAGGTAAATTTAAATTGAATAGACATAAAAGATTTTAATTATACTTTTAAATGGGATTAATTGGGTCTTTAAATATCAAAACCACAAATATTATTTTTCGCACACATTTTCTGCTTTATATTTATACATATCCTTCCTTACATAGCCAATGTACTTGGACCTGACCAGACAACCTTAGATAAATGAATAGTTCATTTGATCTGCGGAGCCAAAAGCCTGCAATTGCTGCTCTGTAACTGAAGCCTCTGTAATGCTGAACATCACCAGATCTGCTGTATTGCTCTGCAACTTTGTACATAAAGCTTCAATATACCTTCCCTGTGTTTTGTGCTCTTACGACATCCTCCTTACAGTGGTATCTCAACTCTGCCACTTCATTGCTTAGTCTCATTCTGCTGCATTTGGAGCCTCCTATAGTGAGGAGTAAGGAGTCCAAGTGGATCGCTCACCAATTCTTCAGTTTAGTGAAGCATCTTTTGGCAAAGGGCAGTGGTCTCAAGCATGTAGTAACAAGGGACAAGAGACTATCCACTGATCCAGTAATTGAACTGGGAAGACTTCACTAAGGATATCAGTCAAGATGAAGGGACTTTGGTTGCAACTCCTACTTTTAATAGCTAAGTAATTGCCAATTTGTAATTACCAAAACTCTGGGAGACTTTTAGCTTTATTTTAACAGGGGAAAATTTACTAAAACAAACAAACAAACAAACCAAATCAACTTTCCTTTACTACAGTAATGTCTACATTTCTCAGAGTAGTATTTTTATACTGACAGACCTGCTGAGAGACCTAGCATTCATTCCTCAAAGCAGATTACAACAGAAAAATTAACACCTCACTGGATCAGACCAGCAGGTTCAGAGAGTTTAGTGTCTTGTCACTGACCATATGTGTAGACTGCAGTTGGGAGAACATTTGCTGCACTTATGGAGGTATTAAAAGTAAATTTAATCTGTCTAGTTTAAGAAATAAATGCTGTGAGAATGTGTCAAGATGGGTTTATACAAACCTGTCAGAGACTGGGAATACTAGTCTGCAGTGAATACCATACTGCTAAGGATTTTTTGCATCTGTTTTCTGGTTTTTTTTTTCACAGAATCATAGAATCATTTGGGTTGGAAAAGACCTTTAAGATCATCAAGTCCAACCATTAACCTAGCACTGCCAAGTCCACCACTAAGCCATGCCCCTAAGTGCCACATCTACACGTCTTTTAAATACCTCCAGGGATGGAGACTCAACCACTTCCCTGGGCAGCCTGTTCCAATGTCTGACTACCCTTTCGGTGAAGAAAGTTTTCCTAATATCCAGTCTAAACCTACCCTGGCACAACTTGAGGTCATTTCCTCTTGTCCTATTGCTTGTTACCTGGAAGAAGAGACCTACCCCTCTTTTCAGGTAGTTGTAGAGAGCAATAAGGTCTCCCCTCAGCCTCCTTTTCTCCAGACTAAACAATCCCAGTTCCCTCAGCCACTCCTCATAAGACTTGTGCTCTAGACCCTTCACCAGCTTTGTTGCCCTTCTTTGGACATGCCCAGCACTTCAATGTTCTTCTTGTAGTGAGGGGCCCAAAACTGAACACAGTGACGAGTACAGGGGGACTTCCCTAGTCCTGCTGGCCACACTATTTCTGATACAAGCCAGGATGCTATTGGCCTTCTTGGCCACTTGGGCACACTGCTGGCTCATATTCAGCTGGCTGTCAACCAACACCCCCAGGTCCTTTTCCACCAGGCAGCTCTCCAGCCACTCCTCCCCAAGCCTGTAGCATTGCATGGGGTTGTTGTGACCCAAGTGCAGGACCCGACACTTAGCCTTGTTGAACCTCATACACTTGGCCCTGGCCCATTGATCCAGCCTGTCCAGATTCCTCTGTAGAGCCTTTATTTGTTTTGTTTTGTTTTTTAAGCTAGATGGATTTAAAAGTGTGCTAGTATGCTTATTGATGCTGTCATGACACTTCCAGTTATGGTAGAAACCGTAGGCAATAATGGTCCACAGAAAATGTTTGAAAGGGAAGTACAAGAAACTCATCAGCACAGAAGTGCTTGAATCACACTCATGGTAAAAAATTCTTTAAAACCTAAATGGTTAAAAAATTTCTTAAGACAGTTTAATACACTTTCAAATATTTTTTTTCCCATCTTTAGTATAAGAATTGTGGACAATAAAATATAGTTAATTGACTGAGTTAAGGCTAGAAAATTGGACATAATGTCCATTGGGAAAATTACTTATTTTGTATGGATTTTTTTAAATCATTAATAAAGTGAAGAAAATAAACAGCACGTTTGGGAACATGTAGACATGTGGATTAATAGGGTTGTCTTATGTTCAGTTCTGTAAATTATTGATCTACTCTAATCAGTTTGTTATTTGGTAATCCAAAATCAGAATGGTTTAACCTGATATCCCTGTACAAGTGAAATATTTATTCTCTATAAGCAGAGAAGACTATGTGATTTTCAGGATTATTTCAAGAAAGCAACAGAAAGGAGAAAGTTAGCTGATGACTAATAGCCTGCAGCTGGGGCTATCCTGTCACTGCTAGAAAGCTCACACCAATTTAGCTCTGGCATTTCTGTATAGGTGATTCTCATACTTTAAATTTATCAACATTTTCTTGAAATCCATGTCTCAACAAATCAGCTACTACTATATACAAGGAGTACATACCAGCCTGTGCAGTAAACAACAATCCATGCTCATCTCTTGTCAGCCTGTGCCTGTTAACTTTGCTGCCAGAGAGACAAACATTTTCATCAAGGAAGAGAGACATGAAGGAATGGAAGAGAAAGTCAAAAGCTGCAGAAGTTCTGATGGGGCTTCATTCTCCATCCCTGCTTGGGATATCTTCCTGCTTCTTCCTTCCCTAACCCCAACATGGTCCAGCTTGAAAACAGGTCGTCTAATTTATACAACAGACCCCAAACACAAAAGCTGAGAGCCAGAATAAAAAACAGGCCATAAAGGTAAGTATGCAGGAAACAGCTGTGGCGTGTTGATGTTCTCCTTTACCAGAAGCAGCACAGGCCGGTGCAGTCATGAGGAGGGATTTTCATGGGTCATTTTCTTTTCCAGCACTCACCTTTCAGGAGCAACAGCAGTCAAAGCAGTTGGGTATGTGTGACAGGTTTATATGAGACAAAGCCTCGCACTAACATAATCTAACAGGTTCTAACAGAGTCCTACAGGAAAAGAGTTTAGGAACTTCTTGCCTTTTAAGCTGAGGGAAACAGAAAAAAATCATAACAGCACTCTTACCATATGTACTTAGACATAGAAATGCTTATTGACTTTATATAACTCATGCTTTCACTTGCTGTAGGATTTCATGTTCTTGTAGTGGCAATAGTTGACCCAATAAGTCTATTTGGTGAGGCTGCTATGCAAGTCTAAGAAATGTAATGGTTTCTGGTGCTAACATTGCGTCTTGTCTATCTTAAACAAGCACATGCCAATGTTTCTTATTTTGAGTTAGTAACCACATCCTACACATTACAAACCATCAGATCTCAGCTGCTAGCAAGCTGTTACATGTTGCCAGCTATCCTTGATATTAGATCATCTGATAGTTGCTTGGTGGTTGCTAAGGTAGAGTCTTGATAAGTCTCATTCATGCAGAATAGGATTTATTCACTGCTTCAGTTTCCAAGCTACCTGTCTTCCAAAATGACATTCACAATGGATCTGATGGGATATAAAAAATGTACATCCTTGCTCAGAGTTTTTCAAGAAATCCCCTTTATTTTAGTATTCATTTGTTTGTGACAAGCTTCAGACAGAAATCCACCACATAAACCTGAATTTGAACTTTGCATACCATCTGCTTTTCTGCTCTTTGACCTTATCACACAAACTACCCTCCTACTTCTAAAAGCATTTCTAATTAGATTATATCAAACCATACATTAATTAGCAGAATCCATATTTCCCCAGTACAGGGTGTAGTTTCTAATTCAGATGGAGATTTGGCTAAGGAAAATCTAAACTGTTATTTAGCTCTCTGCAAATAGAAACACAGCATTGCAGTCCTTCTTTCATTCATGCTCTGCTGAACATAGGAATCAAGTGCTATCAGGAACACAGGAAAGCCACTTTGTGTGCCAAAGCTCATCTGTTTTTAATACATCATTTAATGTCATGATCACTTTCATACTGTCTGTTCTGTTTTAGCAAAACAGTAACATGTCTATGCTTTCATACCAACAAATTCTACTATTAAAACCAACTAAGTAGAGTTAGATTTAACACTCTTCTTCCAAATTACTCAATTGCTAAGGGAAAACAAATGCACATGTATAACCTTTAACACATTGATACACTTTTAAAATATTCCTTTACAGATGACATACACATGCATCTGATACTGAGAGCTGGGCAGATTTTTGGCTGTTAGTTTGTTTATCTGGTGTGCAGATGTGCTAAAGTTGGAAGAAGGTTATATTTACAAACACTAAATTAACTAAAGTATGCCTTTTTCAAAACATGCCATCAGCATCACAAAATCCTGTATGCATTTGACTGAAATTATCATACAGTTTCATCTGGGGAAAAACAAATGCTCAGACACAGCTAGGTTCAGAAATGAGGAGGAGTGACCCCTTTATGTGGCACATCAGGGATTAGCACCATTCACCATGGCTGTGAATGGTGATTTTTATTTCTTCTCTCTTGAGTGACAGCATTTCAATCCAAACCTTCTAAGAAATACTCCTAAGTGCAGATTTTTGAGTCTCTTTTCATACCAATGTATTCTACCATTAAAATGAGAACTAGTACAATTAGATTCAGCGTGTTCTTTTTTCTTTCAAATGAAGTCATTGGTAGAGTAAAAAGCCTGATGTTTTTTATATTATTTGCTCATGCAGTAGAGTAGGCAAAAATCTACTTATCTGGTTGCTGATATTTTATTTAACAAAATTAAAAGCTCATGTGGTGGGAACTGGTTACAGGGTAGGAAATCACATACTTTGTCTCAGAAATTATTGTTTTATTAAAAACCTGTTTTATATGAAATACAACAATTCCAACTAGAAGGATCATTAACTCTATGGAGTGCTGGATTCATGTCTGCAAAGAACAGAGGAGAAAAATGTTATTAACTTTCCTGTGTTTTTGATAAACTTTGTAATTATCAGTTATCCAAATTAAGGGAAACTACATTTTTCTCCAGAAGTTCAATAAAAATGGCTGAAATTACTGTTCCTTATTGTAAACCAAAATATGGAATTTTCCCACAGTTTTTCAAGAATCAGAAACTTTTCCACATAGTAAAACTACAACTAAGTTAACCTTAGGGTATGGGTATCAAATTAAAATATGTATTTGTGGTTTTCTCTAAAACTAGACAGCACATTACTGTGATATTTCAGTGTTCGTTTTATGCTCCTTGAATTTTATAATAAGCTGCTTGTTTCCTCCACGTGAAATTTTAATAGCAAGTATGCAAACTTGTGATCTGATCAAAAAATAAAGGGTCAAACTGCAAAGGACAGTATCTGATCTCTATTACAAAATGCGGTCAAAATATAAAGAAATCTGTCAGAGAAGTGTATTTTAAGTAAATCTGGTGTAATTTATATGTTTGTTATTCTTTACAAGCAGAAGTTACACAACAAGGCATGCTGCAGAGTATGATTCTGTTGTATAAAATGTCTTGTGGTACAATTTTCTGTAATTTTCTTCATGCTTACGCATTACAGTGCAAGAAGATTTTATGCGCATTAACTGCCAGAAAAGTATTGTCAGCTGCAGCTGTTCCCTGCTTGACCTACCTAAGCCTTTTTGTTCTTGCTGGAGATTTTTTTAATATAGGAAAAGAAACTGTTGTGCTTAGGTGGGGCTACACAGATAAAAAATCTGCCCCAAAGTCACAAAAAAAAAAAAAGAAAGAAAAAAGAAGAAAAAGAAATGTGAGGTCAGTTAGGAATAAATGCCCATTTACAGTATTACCATGCTTACAACTGCTGTGCCATCCCACCCATCCATTGATGCACTGACTTGCTCTTGATCCCCCTTCACTAAGCCACCTTCTCCCAATACAACAGAACCAAGAGCCAATAACTGTAACGAGTACAATTAGAATGACATTACCTATTTATTAATACAGCAGGTTGAAAGCGCTGAATTTAGGTTTTGATGCCTGTCTGTCTTTTGTACCAATACATGTCAGAATATGAAAGCGTGTATCTGTATCAACAGGCACAGGAGGCACTCTGATAAAATTTGTAGTACAGAGAGCAGACAAGAAAAGCTAGCACTGCAACTGGAAGAAGGCATTTTTTTCCTTTGGGGTTTTTTGTTTGGCTGTTTGTTTATGAGTGAATTGAAGTTAGAGTGCAGCATGGCACAGCATAACAGAGCAGAAAGTCTACAGACAGATAAGAAAAGGAAACAAGCGTTATTGTGAAATGCAAGTGCTGAAGAATAAAACAAATATCGAGTTATACTAGATAGTAAGCAGTGGCAGTTGTAGTATGTTATAAAATCTTAGAAGAGCAATAAGAGGTTTTACTTGAGTAAGAAAAAGGAAGGTGCCAGGGAAAGAATTCTTGCACAAACAGGCATGAAAAGTATAATTTTTTAAAACATCAGCAGTGTTTGTTGTTGTTGTTGTTGTCCCACAAGGACTTCTCTGCTTCTGAATGGTTTCCTCCTTCTCTCTACTTCTTCATTTTTGATATACCAATAGAAGGTTTTTTCAGGTCTGGTGGAAATAGTATCTCAAAACCACCTGGGTGTTGACTCAAACAATGAGGCTTTTTGCATGTCTAGCTGTGATCCAAAAACCTTGCTTCCAGCAGAAGATGTACAAGCCTATGACATCACTCCAACCATAAGTGTGTATGTGTCTTGACCTTTCAATTTCCTTGAGAGCAAACTAACAAGAGAGCCATACCCACTGGATATGATTATTGAAACAAAGGGAAAAAAAAGCTTTGCCACACTCTGGCATTTTCAGAAAAAAACCCAGCTAATGGAAAGTGCTTGACAATGCTTGCTTTTGTCTTTCCCCTTGCATGTTCAGCTGTACCTAATCTTTTGTTTGCAGTTGACAAAAGCCAGGACAAATTACATGTTTGTCTGTGCCTATTCAAAGAATAGGAACAAAGGTTTCAGAATCAGCTATAGAAAATAGAGTTATTTTTCTCATTCTTTACAAATATTTAAATTGTAAGAATTTGAGCTGCTGAAACAGCAGGTCTAGCTGAAACTGTGATTTCCCTAGAAACCTGGAAAGACCTTTTAAAAAATAAAAAGACATTTCATTTGTCATGCAAATACTTTCAGGAGTAGTTAAAAGGAAGAATTTTTAGTTTTGATTTTACAAGACAAGATTCATTTTAAGTATTACAGTTTTGGTTTTAGATTTTTCTGATGAAAGAATGCAGAGGGTGGACAAATCCACAAAAATATTTCTTTTATTTGGAAAGCATTTTTTTAATAACAATTCTGAGGTACTCCTGGTTCTAAGAAATGTCACACTCCACAAATTTATGTAATTCTAAATTAAACACATGCTGTAATTTTACAAGAGATTTTTTTGCCGCTAGTTTGGCAGTATATTGTTGTATTTATCCCTGACTTTTTACTGTACAACCATATTGCTTCTTGCAGCATGTCTTATGTGGTCTGTAATGTACTCAGCCCAAAAGACACACTGTACAACATGGAGCAGGGGGAGAGAATAAATGTCTTCCAGGAAAGGTTAGTCATTAAAAAACGGTTAAATGTATTTCCTATTGCATAACTTTCACTGTTTTGAAAAACTCGGATTTTGACAGTGAGGTGGGTGGTAGCCTACTGTATCATGATATGAACCCTGCTACCTCTACATATTATTGACTTAAGTTTTGAAATGGGGCTATGATGTAGCATGGTCTTTGGTAGTTACACGTCGTTCATACTGGTTGTCCACCACTGTGGTTCTCTTCTTCTGATTGTATGCAATGTTAAGGGATAATGAAAAATATTTGTGGAGTGAAGTAAATGTCCTCATTCTTTTGTAATGCAAAATCAGGCAGCTGCAGTCCAGAATTTCAATTTACCCCTACAGCTTTATGTGGAATACCTGAGCAAGAATGTAGCTACAGTATTAAGACAGAAGGAATGGCAACTATCTGCTTTTGAGCACTGGAGACACTGAATTATTATACATAGATATGGATATTCAGAAGAAAACCCTGAACTGCCACTATCATAGGATACATGTAATTAACAGAGCTTTTTTTTTTAATAATACAGGTACACAGAGTTTGGGAATGGGCTGAAAAATATCACTTTATTTTAAAAGATGGTTGCTACGCTATAATTATCTCATTTGGCAGCAACTAGACAAATCAATTGATCATTTTGCTGATTGCATAATTATTTAATGATTCACTCTTCTAAGTACCCCCATACAGTGCTACAGCAGCAGAACAATACCAGTTCTGTAAAGAGTGAGTGTTCAATTTTGTGTAGCCAAAGAGATAATGTCAATCCATTTAACACAACCTAGTATAGGAAAATGGATTTTCTTTTGTAAAAATGTCTCAAGATAAGCAAATGAGATCTTGGTCTAGAGAATGTCATGAATATCTGAAAGTACATATGTAATTGCATATGCATACATGTCTGAGATGAGTCAAGTCACCCTTGTGTTTCTGTAGATATTTCCACTGTGTATGGATATGTGTGTATATAGACAAGACTGTTTAGCATTAGAATTCCTTAGATTTTTCTGCCTCTATTCTACTAGTTGATCCCAAAAGTTATGCTATGCAGTTTATGATATGAAATATGAAAGTAAACAATAAAATTCCTTGATTTTAAAAAAATGTATTTCTGATCTGGGACTAGGGCTTCTCTGCGAGAGTGCAATAAAAAAGTGCTCTTTGGTGACTGACCAGAATAGCAGAAGAGCAAATGGGTCTTTAACCTTTGTTCTAATGTGCTTGCATGTTCAGTATTCAATAAAAATAATCTTTGCACATAGCTTGAAATTATCAAGTCACTTTTTCAAACTAATTGGGAACTGAAATGGCTTCTTTAAATCTTAGTTTTATAACACAAGCTGGATTTGTCATAGCAGTAGTGTGCAAATTTTATGTTTTTGTGTATGTCTTATTAGCTTCTCATCCACTGCATTTTTAGGTGAAAAATCTAAATGATTAGAAGAGGCTTATTCAGCCTAAAGAATACTTGGTTTTCTGTGAGGCATAGGCTCCAAAAGTTCATGATTACTTGCTGTGCATTCTTCACAAAGGTTGACACGAGGTTAAGCTGTCATAAAAATCTCTGCTCTGTACTGTTAGGTAGAAAAGATGTTTAGGCTCAGAGGGACTGAGTTACCTTTTCCTAGCAGTTTTCTGTAGCCCTAATCTGTTCTTCTGCCCTCTGCTAGAATAAAGCACCAATACTTTCTGTAATTCTCTTTGTCAATTATAGCTAAATCTGTCCAAAATTTTGAAGTCAAAAAGTTTCATCTGGGAAGATGCCATTTCATTTACACTCTGCATCTTGTTTTTTGGCAAAATCTATTTAAGATCTTTGCAAATTTATTTTGATAACATGACATATCCAGTTCCCAGAATTTTTGTTTACCTTGAGCATTTCAGTTAAAGTGAGCTTAATCAAAGCCATTTTCCAAACTTCCCTATAAGCAACAAGCTAGTTTTTGTCATATTCTTTTCTTTTTTTATATAACTTCAGCCAAAAAGACATTGCAGGGTAGCTAAATATTTTATCTCTATGTAAAGGAGACAAAAAATAAGGAGTTAAAGTAACAGACCACAGGAGCAACAATCAGGGATTATTTGGTCGATCTTGTAGGTTATATTCTAAAATGTACTGAATTCTTCCTCAAACTAGAAGGTGAGTGCTTTTACCTGATGGAGAAAAAATGTTTGGCTGATAACCTGCAGCTTGTTGGAGAAAAGAACAATACTGTGCTCAATGCAATCAGTAAGCAATGAGCTGGGCGCTCGTTCTGTACCTGCCTTTCCTCATTATGTGTGGCCATGATAAACCATGCTGTTCTTGGCATGAAAACAATATACTAACGCAGTCTACCTATAAAAGGCGTTTATATATGTGTTGAGAAACAATCCATTTAGAATGAAGGAGAGGAAAAATATAAGCTTTCTCCATACCTATAATACTATTTTACTAGAGGAGTTTCTGCAATGCTGATCATTTTAACTACCTTTAGCTTTAACTGGAATTCTGGGAACACTTTGAAGGTTTGGACCACTGTTTTTCATAACATAAACCTAACAACTTCCTCTAAACACCTTCTAGCTATTATATACTGGCTTGCTTTTCACAGACAGCATAACGAAAGAGATTCCTGAAGATATGGATGAGGCAAGAGTCAATTTTGGGAATGCTAATAGCATCGCATATAAATTTACCTTCAAGCAATTGTTCCAGTAATTATTTCTCTCATTTATTATATTATAATGAGTCTATTTTAAAACAAATTCAAATAAAATAAAAACAAAATCAGTAAAATAATTTCTAATAAATTTCATTTAGAATATGTGTATCAGAAACTCCTTTTATAAACTCATACACCCTAAGTTCATCAAATGTAACCTGTAATTGCTAAAAAAAAAAAAAGATTTGCCAGTGGATTTTTTTTAGTTTTAAAGTGCAGCATATTTCATTTTCCTCAGTATAGATGTCTGTAGGCACTGGATTACATTGTCTCAAGTATCTTCCAGAAACCTATTGCTTTCTTCCAGATTAAAGCCAGGAAAGTCAACAGCTTCAGCAACTGTCAGGATACAGTCCCACCTGATGTTTGCTAACTATTATTTAATAAACCTCCCTAAGGGCAAGAGTGGACTTGTGCTTCTAAAATTTGTATTCTTCTCTGTTTTTTTTAATGAAGTCCTGATGCACAACTGGCTTGAGCTCCCACATCAGTGGTCCCCATGGATCTCCCTGTGTCTCAGAGAGTTAAGTACACAAATGAGAAGGGCAAAACACAGCATGAATATTAATATCCTGGCAGTGCGTCTTTGAGCTGGCAGGGCTTTCTCACCTGGGCAGCTGCCAGATGTGAT